>NC_141158.1:45823750-45977500 GCF_053477565.2 Lygodium microphyllum
AGATGATCTTCACCAAGCCTATGACTGTGGAGAGCTTCTCTGAATACCCGATCGTCAGGCTCTTTTCAAGTGCGCACGTAGACAAGTTTTGTTGCCCTCCATCACCAAGCGACGACCACTATTTTCAATAGTATGGAGCGTTGATTACTGGTCGTTGTCCCTGGACCTTGATTTTCGTCCTCTTCCATTGTTTGAGAATATTTACTTCCGTCTCCTAACGAAGCTTGGAGGAGATACGGAGCATCGAGGACAAGGAAGGAAATGCCACTCAGAAGATGCCCAGCAATTTGAGTTTTTCAGAGTCCGCAGGTTGAATCATGATCAAGGGAAAGCCACAAGTATTCTACGTCTTGCTCCTCTTCTATCCAAAGCACAGCAGAGGGTCAAGGACGTAAGTTTTTTTTTTGAAACATTCTGCATGCTTGCGACAAGAAGATAAAGCGCAATATACCTGGTGATGTTCAGTTTGTAAAGAATACTATTGCGGACTTGTTGATGAATCGCATGGATCTCTCTCTTCTTGTCATTATGAAGTGAAGGCAGCTCATGTGGAGTTTGCAGAACGAATGCGAAAGAGAGATGCGGCTACTGCTCCCTCTGTCGGTGATCGAGTGCCTTATGTCATCATTAAGGCTACAAAGGGTGCAAAGCCTAACAAGTTAGAGTTTGAGAAAGTATACTTTCCATATTTGCTGATCAGTAAGAAAAGATATGCAGGGTTACTTTGGACAAAACCTGAGACACATGATAAAATGGATACAAAGGGTATAGAAACAGTACGCAGAGATAATTGTTTGCTGGTGAAGAATGTGGTGGAGGAATGCTTATACAAGATACTTATTGAGCGCAACACATCTAGACAAAATCAAGACATTCTGGTTAGTTTGGAAATGGATATGTTCCTGTTCTTGACTGTCACACTTCACACATAACTGTGAAGTTTGCTGAGATTCTGACTAAAAAATTGACCCGGTGGAGACTTTTCTGATCCAGTGACTGCTGCTACTCTTAGTATTGTACAAGTATTTTGGGGGTTGGATAAGAAGCTAACCCAACTGCCTTATATCTTACTCAAAGTATTATAAAGCACTGGAGCCGTTCTAAGAAAACTTTGATCCAGATTTTGTTTCAATTAGGACCAAAGCTCGTAAAGCACTATATCTGTTTGGTGGATCTCCTTTGTCGCGCAGGATACTTGAATGAAGCTCAAGATTTGCTCCAGTGTATGCCTACATTCCCAGATGTTACTGGATGGTTAGCTTTGTTGTCTGGCTGCAGAAATTATGGGAACTTGTCACTTGGGAAGCATTGCTATAATGAGGTCATGGAACTTGATCCAATTGATGCTTCAGGGTACATGCTAATTTCCAATATGTATTCTGATGCTCACTTGAGGGAGATTGTGGACAGGATACAGGAGATGAGAAATTGTAAAGATGCCCTCACTGAGACAGAAAAGATAATCTTGGAGGTTTCCAAACTTCTTCGTGAAGATTATTTGGCACAGAATGCCTTTACCCCTATGATAGGTTCTGCCCATTTTACAAATCTGTTTGGATGATGCGAAACATCATACATTTCAACACACTTGCAAATCAGGCTGTAGAAAGAAGGAGATGAAGTTTTTGAAGAATGGATGCTATCTGTGATAAGAGGCAGAAATGCAGAATTTATGAAAATGTTTTGTACCAATTCTGAATATCCTCTGCTTGGTCATTTTTGTTGCTCCTGATATGAGACAAACAGTGGCTATGGGTGTCTTCAAGAGGTTATGCTGGAAAACAGAGAATGACTATTCTTTTGCATAAACAATCCCAATTGAGAACCCTTGATACTCAAAAACAGGAGTTGGATTGCTGAAAGTTTCTGCTGGTCTGATGTACCTGCTGCTGTTGAGATCTGAATTTGATAGAAAATCTCTGAAAGCATCTGAAATCAGATGTGTGGAACAACAGAAAGTTCACTGCACTAAAGGGCATTGCTTGATTGGATTATAAGTTAATGCTCATTATTCCATTCAAAGTAAATGACATCATACATCTGAATGTAAACAAAGTGATACTTTCACCTAGATGCAATGCTGACTAAGAGAAACTTCAGTTTATTCTGAACATGAACTTCTTGTAACTCATTTGACAAACAATATGATGATCTTGGCATCAAATATTGTGTTATTGAGATCTTCTTGTTAGTCTTAATTTCTTGCTGTACCTTGAACCCCGTGTTCTGCAGCCCTTGCGTGAACTCTACGACATTTCTGGTGAACCCGACGTGAAAGTGCTGCGTCATCAGCAAGATGGGAGACTCGCAAGAAGAGATGACAGATGATAATGTTATGAAGAACCTGTTTCAGTCATTTACCATGTATATGCAGCAGCAAGCTCATGCAAAACGAGACAGTGATGCTATGGATGCTTTGAAAGCTGTCCAACAGGAGTTGAAGCAGTTTAATGGCCAGCAAGTGTCAACTTACCTGCATTTATATGAAGAAAAGATGAAGTTTTTTGGGGTTTCTCAAGATGTTTGGAGCCGCTACTTCTTGCGGATCGTGGTGCGCGCTCTTGAAGGTCGAATTGCAGAAATTCAAGAGGCACATGCAGGTTGGGCTGAATTTAAAAAGGCATTAAAAGATGAATATTTCCTGGAGGATACAGGTCTTATGAATCGCAGGAATTTTTTAGCATGGGTTTCTATGCCTAATAAGGGACTTTCTGTTACCGCTCTTCTGCGAGAGTTTGAAAGCCGTTATGATCAGTTGGATGGGACTGAACATCAAGCTTTGGAGATGCAGAAAGTGGAGTTATTTTTGCAAGCTGCAGATGCTGATTTACAGGAAAAGTTGGATGATCTTTTGGAAGATCAAGCTACTGATTCAGGTTTAAAGACTGAGTGGAGACATGTCATTGATGCTGTGAATGCTCTTGTTAAGAAGCAACGCAGGAGAGTAAGATTGCATCGAAATACAGGATCAGTTCCTGAAAAATCCTTGGAGACTTCTTCTTCTACCCCTGCTGCAACTTCTTTGCCTAAGCCTACTCCTCCTGCTGTGAATCCACCAGTTCCTGCTGCTCCAGTGCCCTTATCTGTAGATGATGTTATTAAAGGCTTGGCGGATTTGACGATTGAAGAAGTCAAAGCTGAAGTTGGTAAGTTAAAGGAGCAACTTATGTCAGTACCTGCTGTAGCACCTGCTCCAGTGACTGCTTTTCCAGCTGGTCAAAGAAAAGGGCGACGATGTATTTGGTGTGATAGTACAGAGCACCAACACTGCAAAGATTGTGATGCTTTTTAGGAAGCACGTAAGAAGAATGTAGTGTTCTGGGGACAAGATGGGAAGATATGGCTGACAGAGACTGGCGCTCCCCTTGACACGAACTTTGGTAAGGGAGGTATGAAGAAGCTTGTTGATGATATGGCTGCGCGATCAGCTTATGTGAGTGTTAGAGGAGATGCTTCAGCTTTTGGAGTCCAGCTTGAGCAGAAATCTGATGGAGACTCTGCTTTATGGTCTTCTGCCTTGGAGATAGCGAGAAGAGGGAAAGTTCAAAATTCTACTATGACTTGTGTGGGCTCTAGCATCCGAGGAGAAACAGGATGGGATTCTCCTGTTGACAGGTATTCTATTTTTGCTTATATGGCTAAAACGCAGGGTTTAGATGCCATGGTTGAGGAAAAGAGAAGAAGAGATGAGGAGGGTCCTAGCTCCTCCAAAAAGACTAGAGGAGGTGACTTTGTTTCACCACCTGTTACAGCTCCACCTATGTCAAATTCTCCAGCTCAAACAGGTTCTGATCAACCAATGGGAGACAAGCAGAAAGAAAAGAGGCAACCAAGAAAAGAGCCAGGATTCAAGCTCTTGTCAGACCTTGATATGCAAACGGATGAGTAAGATTTTTCATGAAAGAATTTTGAATAGTGAAGTCACTTTTACTGTTGGAGAGGCTCTTGGGATTGCTAGAAGAGAAATACAGGATCAGATGCAGGATCTTTTGCGGAGGAAACGACATGCGATGGAAGGACCTGCTTTACAGGGATTATGGCATGGAGCTCTTGGAGAAGAGCATGATGATGCAGTGATGGTTGAGAATGCTTTTGTTAATCCACAATTGGAGAAAATAGTACAGCCTATGCAGTATGAAGATGATGAGACCCCTATTCTTATTCCTCGCATCCATTTTTCACGAAGTCATTGGGCTAGAGCAACCACTGAGACAGTGGTAAGGATTGGAGAGAAACAAATTCCCTTGATCGCTTTAGTTGATCATGGTTCTGAGATTAATCTTATTGCTCGAGGTGTTTATGAGAGTGGCAAGTGGCCTATGGATGCAGAGCATGGCTGGCGCATGAGAGCCGCCAATAATACTTCTGGTGATATGTATGCTGCTTGTCCGAGTATCAGAATTTCTATTGGTAATATTGAAGAGGATTATCATTGCTTTGTTCAGGATTCATGCTCTTATCCGATTATTCTTGGACAGCCTTTCATTACAGAAGCAAGAATGGAAACAAAAGTGATGGATGATGGGTCAGCTTATACGCGGATACGCAGTAAAGATGGTATGCGAGCTGTTTAGTTTATGACTGTTGGGGTAAATCATCCGAGAAACAGGGACTCCTTGCGGAAAGCACCACTACCTGCGAAGGAGTTGGATTTTCATTAGGTACCGCTGTCTTGCGAGACGCCAGTGGTACGGAGCGGAGAAAAGAGGAGATCTCGCCTCTTGGCAGCCAGTCTTTCTCCAATAATTTTGTTGGTTTTTCTTCAGATAGTTCAGTGAGTTATCAGAAAATTTCAGATTTGCCTAGAGCTGCCAGGCAGTACATTGGTCGTAAGGAGAAAGAGTTGAAGAATGCAGGTATTTTGCAAGCAGAAGAGCATGTAGATGGATTGTATGAAGGGATGTCTTATGCAGATACATTGTTTGAGATGAGAGCAATGCTGAAAACTAATGTATGCAAGGGTTCAAAGATCATACCTGTGCAAACCTTGGATATGTTTCAGGAAATTTCTGGTTTTATGCTGCAAACAGAGTTAGAGGCTGAGAAAACTCAGCAAACTGAATTTATGGCTAATCTTGATCAGCTAATAGAATTGCAGAGGGCTGAATCCATTCAGCCAACAGAGTTGAATGCAGAAAAATTTCTGCATACAGAGTTTCAGGATGCATCTATGCAGTCCATAGAGCTGAGGGCTGAATCCATTCAGCCAACAGAGTTGAATGCAGAAAAATTTCTGCATAAAGAGTTTCAGGCTGCACCCATGCAGTCCATAGAGCTAAAGGCTGAAATTTTTCAGCCAACAGAGTTGAAAGATGCTGAAAATTTGCAGAAATTGCAACAAAGAAAAGAGTGCTTGAATGATGCCAAGGTTGACACAAAATATAAAACATTTGATAAGAAGGTTAAGCCGGTTGCAGGCCCGCTTCCTTCTGATAGTGATGAACAGATTGAAAAAGCTATGAAGCAGCCTATGTTGAGGGATCCTGCAAATATTGGACATAAGTTTACAGCTGAAACTCTTGCAGAATTGAAGATTGGAAATGATGATTTTTTGCTTCCAGTGGAAAAAGAATGTTTTAGAGAGATGCTTGGACGTCATGGTAAGGCATTTGCTTTCTTTCCACATGAAATTGGCTGCATTAGTCCCGAATTGGTTGCACCTATGGTCATCTTCACTGTTCCTCATGTACCATGGAATATACGTCCTATACCTGTGCCTAAAGCACACTTGCCAAAGCTGATAGAGTTGCTGAATGAGAAGATTAAAATGGGGATTTTGGAACCCTCTTCTGCACCCTATTCTAACAGGTGGTTTACTGTACCAAAGAAGAATGGTACTTTGAGATTTATTCAAGATATGCAGCCCGTGAACAAAGTGACAATCAGGAATGTGGGAACAGGTCCAGTTGTGGATGAATTTGCTGAGGCTTTTGCAGGACGAGCCATCTATTCTCTAGGTGACTTGTATTCAGGTTATGATCAGTTTCAACTTGCCTTGGAAAGCAGGGATATTACTACTATGCGGACACCTATTGGTCTTGTGAGGATGTGTACCTTGCCTCAAGGTGCTACAAACTCAGTTGCTCATATGATGAATGCTATGCATAGAGTTCTTCGAGACTATATTCCGCAGTATACCATGCCTTTTCTAGATGATGTGCCTATTAAGGGTTGTGCAAAAGAAGAAAAGAATGAAAGTCTTGATTTGCGTGGATGTAGACAGTTTGTAGCTGACCACTTGATTTCTTGTGAGCAAATATTGACACGATAAGAGGAGGTAAATTTGACACTTTCACGGCTGAAATCTGTCTTTGGTGTTAATGAAGTCATCATAGTTGGGCATATGGTTGGATATTATGGCAGAAAGCCTTCTCCGGTAAAGGTGGATGCCATAAACACGATTGCAGAGTATTGCTCGACTACTTCAGAGGTGCGGAGATTTGTGGGAGCTTGTGTATTTTACATGATTTGGATTCCTCAGTTTGCTCATATAGCAGATGTTCTCTATCAGCTGCTTCGAAAGGGGCAGAAATTTCATTGGGATGAGAAGCATTCAAAAGTCATGCGTAAGCTCAAGAAGCTGTTGCAATCAGCTCCTACTCTACGCAAGGCGGATTATCAGTGTAGACGGCCGATCATGTTGACAGTTGATACTAGCCCTATTGGCATAGGTTGGGCTGTGGGACAGGATGATGCTGATGGAAATAGGTATGCTATCCGCTTTGGAGCTAAAGTTCTTAATGAGCGACAAAGGAGATACCCGCAGATCAAAAGAGAGTTGTGGGGAGTAGTCACTGCACTGAAGTGTGACAAAGGATATTTTATTGGAGCTTCAGTTGTTGTGGAAACAGATTGTTTGCCTTTGCTTGGCATGATTACTAGTTGCTCGACTCCAGATATAGCGATGCTTCGGTGGATTGCCTATATCAAATCATTGAATCCAGAATTTCGACACATAGCAGGGAAAGATAATCCAGTTGCTGACATGCTATCTAGAGCGAGATATGAGGATGAGGAGTCAATGCTTGCAGAAGATGATGAGACAGAGTTTGCTGCTTCTGTCCTTGTTCATGATTGTCATATATCTACTGTTGAAGCCTTTATTGAAGAACTTTATGTTGATGAGTGGCTGCAAATTGGACAGTATCTAAGTTCATTGACTCAAAGAGCTGATTGGACAGATGATGAATTCAAGAAAATCAGAAGGAAGGCTTATGGGTATTTCTTGAAAGATGGTTTTCTTTGGAAGCATCCAAGAAAGAGAGGAGGCTTGCCCTTGAGAGTAGTTTGTGATGTAGCGATGCAGATACAGATTATGCGAGAGTTTCATGAGAGCTCATGGGCTGGACATAGAGGTGTGTGGGCTACTTATGAGAAAATCAAAGAAAGATACTGGTGGAAAGGGATGTATAAAGATGTTTCTCACTTTGTGGAGACTTGCAGGGACTGCCAGCTTTACTCTTTAGTGCGACATCGTGATGAGTTGCATCCGACTTATCCACTATGTATGCATTACAAGTGGGTGGTAGACTTTGTTACTTTGCCAGTGGGACTTTGGCAGATGAGATATCTTGTCTTGGCTAGGGAGGATCTTACAAACTATGTTGAAGGTAGACCGTTGCGGATGAAGACCACCACTACAGTATGTAAATTCTTGTTGGAAGAAATATTTTGCAGGTATGGATGTATAGGCAAGATTACAGCTGATCGTGGAGAGCTAGATGCAGATGAAGCTAGAGAATTCTTCTCACGGCTTGGGATTAAATTGGCTCTTACTACTGCCTATAATCCAGAGGGAAATGGTAAAAGTGAAAGAGGACATCCGCCAATAGTTAAAGCATTAGCAAAAGCTTGTAGAGGACGGATTGGAGATTGGCCGAGATTACTACCTTTTGCATTGTGGGCTGATCGCTCTACACATAGTGTGACTACTGGATACATGCCTCCGGAGTTGATGTATGGGCAAAAACCTGTCATGCCTACTGAAATTTGTGCTCTCACTTGGAGTGTTCTTCCGTGGCATGAGAATTTATCAAGGGAAGAGCTTCTAGCCCTTCGGATTCGTCAACTAGAGAGAAGGACAGAAGATGTGCAGCTAGCAGTTGATCGTTTGAAGGCAACCCATCTCAGAAACAAGGACAGGTTTGATTTAAGGCATCGCTTGAGACCTAGAGCCATAAAAGAAGGAGATTGGGTTCTAGTCTATGACAGTAGTCTAGAAAATCAGCATAGTAGCATGAGAAAAATGGTTCAAAGATGGTTTGGACCGTATGAAGTAAGGCAGGTTTTTGACAATGGTACTTATGAGCTGGCTGAATTAGATGGAACAGTATTGAGGGTGCCTATTGCTGGAAAACGAGTCAAGATTTTCAAGAGAAGAGAAGATGAAGGATATGCACTTGAAGCATTGACAGAAGAAGAACAGGTAGAAGAAAGACAAGCAGAAGAGATAGAGAACATAGATGATGAAGCTGATGGAGAAACAGGTCTACTAGAAATAGATGATGGACTTGACCTATTTGTGGACTTGGATGATCCTGGATAGTTGGCCCATCCGGAGGACGCGGAGGTTTAGAGGGGGTGGATGTCGTGCTGCTGCGCATCCGAGCCGTAAACACCTCCATTTTTGTTGTGCATCTGTGTTATCTTTTCGCGCGTGTTTCAATGTGTGTGATTGATGCATTATCTTTCCGTCATTTTCAGTACCCGCATTCAATGTACATACTCCACTTATGTGTTTGTGTTTGAGTGTGATTCAGTTTGTGTGCAGGTTGTGTGCGTGTCAGAAAAATATGAAAAACTGATGCCAAAGAGTAATATTATGCTGTCAAATTCAATGATGAATTCCAAGAAAAGTGCAGGAAATCGTGGAATCAAAGGAAGCTTCAACATTGAAGTTATGAAGATAGAGGTTACACGTGAACAAGGCCGACGTAATATGCGGGACAAAGCATTTTTGAAGAAGAACAATATCCACATGCCTTGGTAAGAGATTTGACAGATGAGGTTCATGGCTTGAGAAAGGAATTAATCCTCAACAAAAAGATCTGGTCACCTTTTAAAGTCAGTTATGGTGTTGAAGACAAAATTAAATGTGAACTTTCCACAAGGCACACACAGTCAACAGAAGAGCGAGCTCAAGGAGTTCACTTCTGTGTTGCAAGTAAACCAATTAAATATTGGTTCAGAATTTTTGGATATGAAGACAAAAGGAAGAAGGATGATATCACGACACTACAGATTATTACTAAAAGAGTGGAGAGGACCGTCTCTGAATTGAAAAAAGGAATACGCAGATTGGAGAGGGAAAAAGCTAAGAAAAGAGGGATATTTTTGAAAGTGCCATATACCTTTGACTCTAAATTTAGCCTACAAACATGATTCAATTTCAGCAGCCCCCTCTTCATCATCTCTAGTGATGATAAGATCATCAACATAAACCACTAGAAACATATATCCATGATCTGTCTTCTTTCTTAACAAACTATGATCTACATCACCCATTCTAAATCCATGTTGCTATAAATAGTTGCTGACCCAAGCATTCCATGCTCTAGGTGCCTATTTCAGTCCATATAAAGCCTTTTTAAGCTTACATACATGTGTAGGAAAGTCCGAGTGAACATAGCCTATAGGCTGCTCCATATATACTTCCTCAACCAAATCACCATTCAAGAAAGCATTCTTGATGTCCATTTGCCATAATTTCTAGCCTTTGCATGCTTCCAAAGAAATGACAGTTTTGATTGTTGCCATTTTAGCCAGCAGAGTGAAAGTCTTCTCATAGTCAAGGCCATATTGTTGTGCATACCCTTTTGCAACCAGCTTGGACTTATAGCATTCTAATGAACCATTTGACTTGCACTTAACCTTGTACACCTATTTGCAGCCAATGGGGACTTTGCCTTCAGCAACTCAACTATTTCCCTTGTCTCATTTTCAGCCACGGCTGCATACTCCTTATCCATGGTAGCACACCAAATATCATCTATAACTACATCATCAAACTTTGTAGGTTCTTTGTAACTTTAGCCATATATGCATAATGGTGGGCTGAATTACCAGTGTATGTGAACTTGTCAACTGGTTTTTTGACTCTCTCAGATCTCCGTAACTGTGGCTCACTCTAAGCTTGCCTCTCATGAGGCAATACATAACAACTCTGCCTTGCTCCAGGCATCATAATAGATGGAATGCTGAACTCACTATCCAAACTATCCCTGTTAGATGACTCATAACCTGCTGTAAGTGGACCTGTCACATCCTCAAGAATATTTTCATTTCCCTTATCCAATCTCCCCCTCACTGACATATTCCTGTCAATGGACGTAGAAGTACAACTCCGCAAGCATCCTAACCAAGGACTTATTGTAGGTGACTCATCACTAGTAGGACCACTCACAGATGTACTCACTGTATGTGTATTTTCAACATTACTAGTGTTGGATGATCCATCAATAGCCACTGCAATAGGATTACCATACCATGATGCCAGCTCATAAAAAACAACATCTCTGCCAATTAATGTCTCATGTGTAGAGGGTACATAACACTTGTAAGCTTTGCCATCTTGTGCATAACCAAGGAACACACTCTTGATAGCTTTAGGATCAAATTTCTTCCTCTTTTCATCAGGAACATGCACATATACAATGCTGCCAAATACATTCAAGTGTGAAATATTAGGATTATGACCATACAACCTCTCATATGGAGTTACATCATGAATCCCTGCTGTAGGGGTTCTATTCAGCAATAGAAAGCAGTCACTACTGCTCCAGTCCAATAACCATTTGGCAAACTATTCTCATTCAACATAGCTCTTGCCAATTCCATCAGTACCCTATTTTTCATTTTTGCTACACCATTTTGCTATAGTGTATAGCTACGAGTTAACTATCTTATGATTCCATGTTTAGCAAGGTACCTATCAAAGTAATTAGAGACATATTCCCCACCTCCATCTGATGTAAGACATAAAATTTTGCAACTCAACTCATTTTCAGCATGCTTCTTGAAGTCCTTGAATGCATCAAACACATCATCCTTATGTTTAAGAATATAAAGCCAAGTATACCTTGTTGAAATCATCAATGAAGGATACATAGTAATGAGCACCACCAAATGAAGCATTATGAGATAGACCCATACATCTGAATGTACCAATTGCAAGGGTCATGAGCTATTCCGTACATGTCTCATAAATGGAAACCGTGCTTGCTTTCCAAACTGACATGCATCACATACATGTCCAAAGTCATGATACTTGAACTTAGGTAGTCCAAGCACAATCTCCTTCTACTACATAGATTTCAGCTTTTGTACATTTACATGGCCGATCCACTTATACTATATCTCAACATCCCGTATAGCACCATCATTATGTGCAAACATGGCTACTTTCAATTATGGAATTGATGCATCAAGAGTAAACATTCTACCAGCTCTTCAGACTCTAGCAATCAATTTGGAGCCATTACCATATTCTTCAACAAAGCATCCATCTCTATTAAATCTCACCTCCAGATTTTGTTCTAACTAACAAAAGATTCCTAGTTATTGTACGCACATGTAATACATCATGCAGGCTCTTTTTCTTACCATCAGGCACGCATCAACAATTGAACAATTCCTGTGTGCTGAATGTCATGTTGGGTGTCATCTCCAGTACACACATAACCATGTGAACCTGCAACCATCTCATCAAACCATTCTCCATGGGGTGTTATATTATTTAAAGCCCCTGAATCAATGTGTCATCTCTCATCTCTATTCTGCCTAGATGCATTCTTAGACACATATCACTACGAGGAAAGGCCCTATAGACGCGCATTGTACATGCGAAATAGCGGGCGCTCTTATCAGCGTGTCTATTGACGCTATTATATAGAACGCGTCTATATACCCACATTTTTAAACGTGCTAATATATGCGAAAATAAACACACATTTTTTTCATTTCTCATAAAGTCCCTAAATATGACTAAACATCTTAACAACTAGTATTTTTTTGAATACACTACCAACTTTACTTCTTTCTAAGTATTACAAATATACATCCAATCATTCAAAGCTAATTATATACACTGCAATGAATGATCAATCTCATCTTCAATGAGATCGGCCCTTGCTAGACTATCTACCTCTAGGTCTATGTTACCAATAGGCAATGAAACAAATAAGTCTATCCCACTGTCAGATGTATTCCTATGCTCAATTTCTTCATTATCATCTAGAACCATATTGTTATCCTCTTCTGCGCTTCCTTGAATATCCTCGCGGGAATCATCTTGCACTGCATCATGTATATCATCGATCATGGCATCATCATGTGCATCATCATTGATTGTTGGATTGTCATCAACTATCTCCATGTTGGTAGCATTGCCATCTATTGGTTTTGAACGGTTAGATATGGGGATGACGTGCCATCATCGGTTATTGTTTACCATTGGGTGATACACAACTTGCATTTAAAAAATAACAAGTAAGCAACTTAGATATTTATTGTATTTTGAGAATGTATCAAGAAGTAATATATATGAAAATAAATAGCTTCTAATGTACCTGCTCGCATTGTTGAGGTAGTACGAATGTGTCATTCTTGCCTTGGTGAAATTTTGTAGAGTCAATCACTACAAAACCACTTGGATGACGTCTAATTGTGCAATGCTCACCCGTTGTTACTATTTCTTTAAAGCACTTCACATCTAGTACATATATAAAAAATTGCCTAAAGTCAAGCTTCAAAATATCTTGGATCAAGCCACAATAACCTTCCATGGTGCCATTGCTATCCTGGAAGTTTGCAAGGATACCACAATCCTAGGTATTTCTCTTATCATCTATACGTTGAGGTCGAAAATGTTTGCCTTCACACCAAATAGCATTGAACAATGTGCACTAGTGGTACATTGTTGAGATCATATTAATGATTTAGTTAAAGATGAAATATGTGAAATTATTATATCATATATAACTAAAGATAATTTAATTATAAGTATAGATATTTAGAGATTTTTACAAGGGATGATTGCACTAACCAACCCTCAGTCATGCTTCCCTCGGGCCATGCATTTTGCCTTACAAAATCTTTTAGGGTTTTCATAAAGCGCTCTAGAAAAAACATCCACCTTGCATGAACTACCCCACAAATTGCAATCTCATCAATCAGATGTACGAGTAAGTGTACTTGAGTAGTCAAAACGGAGCGAGGAAAAGTTTTCTCCACCAAAAAAACCACCTCAATGGACAATACTCGAGCCTCTTGCAACGTATTTGGATTGATTTCCTTCAAACTCACAAATCTACCAACATGCAATTGAGAACGATGATTAGTTTTGTCCATAAATTCAAGCCGATTTATTATGTGATGTACGTAATATGTAAACTAAAAAATAAGTACAAAGTATACATACCTCGCGAGCTCACCCATCTTGTAAATGATATCACACACATCTTTCGAAACACAATGGGATATGCTAGTAGGAAGGATGAATTGTATGTAAATATTCATACATTGTTAATTATTCTACATAGTTACTCCACTAATTAATATATTTATGGTTATGAAAATCTCTGCCTAAATCATTTTGTGCCAATCGTGAGACTTCAAACTAGATAGTTAGTCCACACCTCTTTTATTTTTCTTTATGAAGGATCCCTTGAGGCATCTCATATATCTTGTGGGAGTTCGAAAGCTACATATATGCTGCTTCACCATCTTTTCTTCGGTCTTCGACAACATCCAAGGTGCACGCGATAACTCGATCTTTCCTTTGGGTCCAATGCGTGGCCAAGCTCATCTCATACGTCCAATGCTATGTAAATCCTCCCTTACATTGACAGAATCACGAGCCCCGATTAAGTGATCCCATAATGTAGAGGCAACATTCTTGAATATATGCATGGGGTCCAACAGGTGATTGATCTTGAGTTCAGTCCAATATGGAAGATGAAAAAATATAGAGAATCTAAGGCACAAACAATATATTATTTCTCGTTCTCATAATGGAGTGTACTTTAAAGACAAAAAAAAGAAGTAAACTAGTTATTGACTCATGCTAAGTGGAGGATGATCATTGGCGTGTGTCCAAGTGTCCTTCCAATGTTAAATGGTCAGAGATTGTGGAGTTCTTCCATTATTAGGGGGTGCATATTTGGGGTGGTCAATATGAAGAAAACAATGATGATTGTCATAGATAACCTTCTTTAAGCGTGTGATCAGTGTAGAAGAAACCAGAGAGGGACCGCAAATTGGACATGCATGATATCCTGATGTAGTTAAACCTGTAAAAACCAGTGGGCGAATTAAATAGAGTATGCAACTACCTGAACACTCTCCATAGCCTGGAAAGTCATGCATGGTCCACAACAACATGCCCTTTAAAGTGAAATCTCTAGAGGACAATGATGCACTCACATCTTGTACCTCAGTACCTCTCCATAGCATTTCTAGCTCCTCGATCAAAGGCTCTAAGTAAATGTCCATGTTTTTTACTTTGTGTTTTCCAAGAATCAAAAGGGGCAACATTACATGTCTTTTTTTTTATTGCCATGGATGGAGGGATATTATAGTTCACCAATACCACTGGCCATACACTATATGAGGTGCTTTTGATGCCAAATGGATTTATTCCATCTAATCCTAGACCAAATCTCAAATTTCTACGCTCTTCTTTGAAAGTAGGCCACAAATTGTCTACGTGTTGCCAAGCTGGTGTGTCTGAAGGAATTCTCCACTTTCCATTACTTGAATGGTGACTAGCATGCCATGACATGAGTCTCACAATATATTCACACTTAAAAATAAGTGGAATACGTGGAATAATAGAAAAATGTCGCAAAACCTTACGAGGCACATCCATTGATTTCATCTCCTGGTTGTATCTTGGTTCACCACAAACAGGACACTGTCGTACGAATGCATGATCCCCACGAAATAAGATATAATTATTGACACATGCATGGATTTTAACGTAATCAAGATCTCCAAGAGATGTCAAGAAATGCCTTGCTTGCTCCCTTCTAGTTGGTAATTTATTTCCATTTGGAAGCATTTGTGAAAATAACCTTTATATATTGTGCAAACAGAGTTAACAAACAACGAATATTGTCTAGAAGCATTTATGAATTAATATCAAATGATATATACTTCAATAATGCATTCAAGCTAGCATTACTCCATCCATAAATGGTTTGTAAGTTCAGTATCTCGAGAGATGCACATAGAATGGAGTATGTGCAACCTTCGTACAATAGAGTTTTCGACGCTATGTGTAGCGGATCATTTGTCTCTCTAGTGGCGCCCTCCCCCCGAACCTCATGGAAAAATAAACCATACACCATGTTGTCCAAAATCTCTTCCTCCAAAACTTGATGGGGCATTTGAAGAGGGCTGCTATCATCGTCATCAGTCTCTATTCTTCTTAAGGACTCTGCCTCCTCACGTCGATACTTCGCAGCCTCTCCCTCCCCTTGTTGTGAGACTATTGTCACGGCATCATGGAACCGCCTCATAGGCATGAACCATAAAAAATCCTCCATGCCCTCACGATATCAAACAAGTTAGTTACTTGTACTACATCAAAATTCTAATCACACAATCTCTCATTCCCTTTTAGGATTCTCGTACTACCCACCCAACCACTTCTATATGGATGCATGGTGCAACATACAAAATCAATGTTCTCCTCTATGGTTTTATCCATTCTCTTCTTTATCCCATTTTCAACTACCAAATCTCATGTTAGTTTGTCCTCATCCTTCAACGTCTAGAGAATCTTGTTTTCTAAATCTACCATTGGTAGCCACTCTAAAATATATACTAATGCCTCTAATACTAGCCATGCTACCCTCTCGACAAGCCCATTATTGCACAAATCCTTTCATGGTTTTCATAAAGTGCTCCAAGAAGAACATCCATTGGGTATGAACTAATTTTGCAATCTCCACTTCATCCACAAGATGTTCCAAGACGTGAGTCTATATCTTGAGCATGCTATGGATAAGTACTTCTCAAAGAGATACACTATCTCCACTGCTCCTTGCCTTATAAACTCAATGGAGGATGCTCTTATCTCCTTCTACAACATCCATTGCATTAAGTTTGACAACTTATAAATCGGCAAATGTATCTTTGGAATGAGAGAATCTGCGATTGTGATTAGTAGTATGAACTACTAGAAATTTAATGCATTAGATATATTAATGAAAATTAGTACTTACTCAAGTCAAGTACTATCAAGGCTAGGACAAACCTGGCATATCCTTTGCCAATCATGGGATTTTAGTCTTGTTAGCTAGTCATCTTTAGAAAATGGGGACATGAAACATCATGGGATTTTAGTCTTGTTAGCTAGTCATCATAACCATTGGCATGCGGATAGACCTAATAATTTACTTCACCATAAATTGCTCTTTAGTGAATAAGACCCAAGGAACATTGGATGCTTCCAAAAAAAGTCATTATTAAATATATATATATATGTGAATTTCTTTTGATCCTCTCCAATCCATCATCTGTCCATCCATCTCTTGTTGTCAAGAAACTTGAATACTACCAAATCTACTACCATTCCCTATCATGTAGAGGAAAAGAGGGAGAAGGGGGGAAAAGAGAGGATTTTGTGAGATGAACTAAGAAAATAAGTGATAGAGTGATAGAGAGTTAATAAGCGTAGAAGATAAGATGATGTTATTGTTCTCCACTAGCCATACTTCTATATAAATGTGTTTAAATATCTTTAATCAATTCTTCTTGAGGGAGAGAGACAGAGAGAGAGAGAGAGAGAGAGAGAGAGAGAGAGTGTGTGTGTGTGTGTGTGTGTGTGTGTGTGTGTGTGTGTATGAATATTTTGGATAGAACAAAAGATAAGATTGGATGCTGATTAGAGGTAGATTAAAAGCAAATGTTACAGGTAGATCAAGGGTTGATTAGGGTCTATCATAAGACTGAAATCAAGAGAAAGAGACAAGATCCAACTAGGTAAAAAAGAACATAGATATAGGAAATCAAAGGGGTGTAATTGTGTGATTTGAGTCTTAATCCAAGTTAAAATTGGCATGTATTTTTCTTTACAGGATGCAGGTGCAGGACTTACCAAGAGAAAGAGAGATATTCACTTTCAATTGGAGGATGAATATGCATCAATGCTCAAAAGAACTATAGAAAGGGATGATGCAACAAGAAAGAAATGCAGAGAGAAAAACGTGGACCTTTGGGTTGATGGGTATATTTATCCACCTGATCTAGTCACTCAAAGGCCACCACAATTTGAAGGACTTACATCATTTGTAAAGTTTTTTTGTGAAGGCAATGAAGGATTGTATGGATACACATGCAAACTTGTCACACAAGGATTAGCACGGGTTCATCAAGCCTTGACAAATATGCAAACAAGATTACAAGGGAATATGTAGTCTTGGATGGAAAATGATAGATTATTGGCTAAGAAGAGTAGGGAGAACTAGAGCCTACAACACGCAATCTCTATCATTGAAGATGCTATGCAAGCTACACACATGCAAAATATGGAGTTACACTCTAAAGTTATGGACTTGGAGAAGGAGAATCGAAACATAAAAAGGAAGCTCACAAAAACTTTGGAGATTGGGCCCACTTTAAAAACCAAAGAAGCATGTTGATGCATCCGATTAGTTAAACCAATTCACCAATTAACCAAAGGAAGGGGACAATATCATAGACGGATATATGCTCAATCTACTACAATGAGAAATATGTTCCCCTCATGTCGAGAATGATACTATTGCCAAAGTCCTAAGCAAGGATACGGTCAAAAATGCATTGGAAAATTGTAAATTTAGGGACATTATAGATGGTGTCGCAAGTGAACATCTTAGGGATGTGAAAAACTTGTTTACTGCTATAGATGCTCAGGGATTATATGACAAGGTAGGAATGAATTCAGAGAATATAGTATGCTCTATCAACAATTGGATACAGGATTTAAGCAAGTCTTAAAAACTAAGCGAGTAATGCCTCTACCAAAACCATTTCACGTAAAGAAGGCTCGAAAAAAAATAAATGAGAAAGTTTTAGAACTAATTGGTGAGCCAACGTATCTGAAAAATACACACATATTGAAGTATGGTTCCAAAGAAGTTGCATTTGTATTGAATGCATCCAACAACTTTGTATTGGATATATGTAGGGTTCAGATTACTATGGTCACGTTCTACAATATGGCTATGGAAGGATATAGAGGCAAGCTTAATTTTGTGCTCAAACTTGATGACAGTGAGTTTATTAAAGGGTAAAAACTTAAAGGTGTGAGTATAACACTTATGAATCGAGCATTGGATCCCAACATCGACGAAAACCATTCTTTATACTTTAGTATATAGTCAAAGAATGAAATATGGTGGCTTGCAGCATTTGAAGTACCGAAGGAGGACCATGTAGTACTTAAAGTTTTTTTAACCCAATGTTATTCAATAGCAAAATAATGGAGCAATTTTACAGATATAGGGGTTTAGGGACTATCAAGTTGAATGGCATCTTGTAGGTAATTTAAAAACATTGAAGTGTATGTTTGGTTTATCAAATGCAGCGAATGTAAAATTTCCATGCATACACTGCATGCAAACTAGGAGGAAAGGGAAAGATGGAAAGAAAGAATGGATTGCCAAGGTAGGACAACAAGGTGCTCCAACATGTGATAAAAAAGTCATGAGAAATGGAATGCTAGTTCCAGTGGATCCAAACTGGCACCCTATTTTGGAAATACCACTAACAAGGATTCACTTTTGCACATTGCATTTTTCTTTAGAATAATTGAGAAGCTAGTATATAAATATATATGCTTTGCATACAAGATGCAACCTATGTTAGAAGCTGATGCTACATGCAAGAAGGTAGATCAAGTCCCCTCTCTGAAGTTGGATTGCACGGGGGCCAAGTAGAAATAAAAAAGGACAAGAAAAAATCAAAAAAGAGTGAAGATATCTCTTGTAAACCATGCTTTGGAGAACCCAAGGCTAGGAAGTTTATGTCTCCACCTTGAGATGAGGAAGGCAATATACTTGTAAAACAACCAAATAAGTATGAAGCATGGAAAAAGTTTCACCTTACTGTTTCAGATTGGAGCAATGGGGAACAAATGAGGATTGCAAAGGGAGAAGTGTGTATACACCTAGATAGATTAGAAACTCTCTTACAAAATTTGAGGTTTAGGGATGGTGATGCCAATACATTTAAAGAGATAGTTGCTAGATGTCATAAGTCTATGGTGGATGCATGGACTACAAATAGTATAACACACTACATGGTTAGTATTGTCACCATTACAAAAAAAATCATCATTTTGAATTAGTTTGTGTTTCTAATCTCTCTTCTTGTGCAGCAGATACTTGAAGCACATGGTCCATACTTTGCAGATCAAGGAAGTTTGGCGGTATGGTCAACTCAAGCCATGAAACGATCTCATTGGCAAGCTCACTATGCTTTTCAAAAGGCAACTAATCATGGAGGTGGCATCAATGATTCCAATTCTATGAGGCAAATATTACAATGGTGGTATAGGAGATTAGAGATACGATACGAGGAAAAAGAAAAGAAGTCCAAAACCTCTCAAGTAGAATTTATATTAGCAAGATATGAAAACAACACAACTACACAACATGACACAGAATGGTTGGCAACCCAAGAGAGAGATCGCAAGAAATGGAGACCTAGATAAATATTATACATTGATGCATTTAGAGTCCATGAGAGAGCATACGTACCCAGGATATGACACATCAATACTCTTATCTTTAACATGAGATGTCTTGCAATTTGTATTTAAAATTTTGAATATTTGTAAGTATGTTTTTCAAAATTGATTTCGAACTATGTTTTTTAATTATGAAAAGTGGATTTCAAAATCCTAAGACAAAGATATGAAAATTCCAAACCTTGGAACATTCACTAGCCTAGACAAAGAGAGGCATGAGGGGGGTGGTAGGAGACAAAGAGAGGCAAGGATGGGGTGGAGAAATGAAATGAAATGAAATTTTTAAAGTTCATTTACACCATAGCAAGTTTAAAAGTTTCATACTTAATTCAAGTCTCTCCTTTCAGTTTTTCCCATTACTCTTCACTCTACCCTCCACCTTTCTATCCTTCATCATGACAACCATGGCATGGTTCAAGATTCCTATCAAGAAGGCACCTGCAAGTGCAAGAGCTTAACACTCTTTTGAATCTAGTGAGCGTACTGTGAGTGACAAAGGTCCCTTGATGGCCAACAACATTGGCCCTACTGCAGCTAATAATGGTGGCACTATTGTGTCCAACAATGGTGGCCCTAGTGTGGTCAATAATTATGTTTCACCATTGTCCAGAAATGGTGGTCCACATGCTCCACTTGCTCCACCTCCCACTACTGCTCCAGCTAGTAATACACATCCTCCAACACGTAAGAAGCAAAGAATGGAAACTAGGCATAGCTGCGCTATGTTAGATAAGGAAATTCAAGAATAGTGCTAATGATTCTAGGTTGGTGCAAGAAATACTATAAGATCTATAGTTCGGGCATCATCACAAGTTCTTTTAAAGGAACCGGGCAAGGAATGTGGGGCCATGGTCAAATCCAAGCCTTGCTTACTCTCCAAGAAGTAGCTAAATTTTACTTGATTGATGTAATGGGTGATTGTCAACTTTTAGCCATTCATGCCCACCCTATCACTATTAAGCCCATAGATATGGTTCTTGTTCGTAGGATCCACAGCAACAAGGATGCATTTAATCTTACTGTCAACAATATGCTTTGAGGAGCTACCTTGTAATTGGATCTATTTTTTTTAGCTCAAGTTTGGTTGTAGATTGTAAGGAGCTTAGTTTTGGTTTATCTTTCCAATAGACCTTCAAGTATTTGATAGCAATGGCCTACAAAATGGAGCTAAATTTTGCCTAGCTCTAGTTATACTTGGTGCAATGCACTATCTACCATGTGTTTCATGGTTTCGTAATGCCAAATGTGATATTTGATATTCTATTTTTACATGATTTGCATTGTGCGTATTTCCAAGTTTCTAATTTTGAAAGTAGCCTTGTTGAGGACAAATTCAATGCGCAATCATACACACATCAGTGATCAATTGTACATGGGCCTATGCACTATATCTTTACTATATTTAGCTATTTGGCAACACTATATCTGATATGCAATATTCCATTTGATCCATGACTTATTTTTTGTGAGTTTTTAAGTTTTCAATATTTCACGTAGTTTGGTTAACAACACATTTAATATGAATTTGCGCACACTCGGTGTAGTGGTGAGTTTTTCTAAGTTAAGTATAATCCACTTAATGCATTTTCAAAAAATGATTGAACTGTTAATTTTATAAATCAAAATCTAGTGAAACTTCACCCACATGCCGAGTATCATAAAAAAGACGCCAGCCTTTGAACAGGTGTCCTCTTAGAGACTTTCGATGAGGCCAAAAAAATTTTGGGTAGTTGATGTATCCTAGAGGATTCCACATGTAATATTTCATGTCAATCTTATCACTGGTCATATTTTTTCAAAGCATGGATACATTAATTCAAGTTTAAGGGGTTTTTAAAAGTTTTGCTATAAGTTTAAAGTTCACCTCATTTTACACATTTCACTTTTGAGTTTTGAGTTTTGAATTTTCTCTTCTAGAAAACATGGCACCCACCATGCAAGCGGCCCAGAGAAACCCCTTTAGAAATCCTATGCACAAGCCACCTCCCCTTGCTCCACCACCACGCCAGCATTACAAGCGTTGATGGAAGTAAATTCATCTAAGCAAGACCTGTGTTAATTAAATAAAGGCATTCAAAGTAGTAAAAAAGGTTTACATGAATGTGAGATCAGACTGTTTGACCCTTCACTCAATCATCTCATCGAAATGTTTTCTTTTTACTTGCCAAGACTCACCCAATAGCTGACTCATCCATTCCTCGGATGGACACTTGCATTCATAAGTAATCTTTGTTTTCTTCAGAACGTCACATGAACCAAACAAATGTGCAAACAATGAGAATGGAATAAATCAACTAAGATGCACATCTTTGGAGCATGTGGTGGGTTTCATAGCACTATTAATGTCAGATTTTATCTTGGACTTACATGCTCTTGACAACTCCAAGCTACCAATCAACCATTCACCACTAGATAGTGGCGCCAATGGGACATGTTACAATGTCTGGCTTTCTACTACATACAATGAATTATAAAAAAAGATATTTTGAGTTGCAAGTTGACTTGAACAGTTATTATCATAGATCAAAGAACC
The DNA here is from genome assembly GCF_053477565.2 of Lygodium microphyllum. Lineage (NCBI taxonomy): Eukaryota > Viridiplantae > Streptophyta > Polypodiopsida > Schizaeales > Lygodiaceae > Lygodium > Lygodium microphyllum. The sequence goes on from NC_141158.1 coordinate 45,846,019, forward strand.
TATGTCTTCATGCCAAACATGTATCTTGCCGCTCAAATATTCCACATTCTGCCATTCATGCAAAGTTGATGGATATAGAGCTATCAGTAAAACAAGATTGAATTAGAGCACTCCAAAGATTTTTAAAAACAATGCTGATAAAAAAGAATAAACAATGATAAATTACTATTTTGTTTATAGTTTGCAATGTAGTTCTCGTCATTTATAGAGATTTATTTGTGCATATAAACATGTTGGATCAACACTTCTGTTACTATAGTTGTTCCATTAAACACTTTTCTAAACTCTAAAATTCTACATTTTCAAATTTTTCTAGGGTTTGTAACATCCTTACGCCTGACCTTGAAACTCCCTCAAGTACTTGGGTGCATCAAAATCCAATCCAACTTATAGTACTTATCACAAATCCAATTACCACCACTATCTTTCCTATTGAAGACCTCCACTGCAAGTATGTTACTGATGTTTTTCCTCTGTGAAGACATCTATAATTTGCATGTGTATAATTTGCAAATGTTCTCTCCAAATGAAATGAAATTTAAATGGAGTAATTTAAAAAAAAAACATTTTACATGTAATTCTTTTCACAAAGAAGCCTAGAGATATTGAACAATAAGTTGACTTATAACAAGACCGTTGTTCCTTCACTGTCAAATTCCTAGAGTACCAAAACAAAAGACATATCAAGTCAAAGCATAAATATAACTTACATAGGCTTTATCCAAATGAGTTGGAACTTAACCATGGAGTAAGAGAAAAAAGTTGCCATATACATGTGGCTCTCTTTGCAAAGAAGCCCAAAGATGTTGAAGAAGTTGAGTTTTTAAAAAATCATGGTTATCCACCCTCGAAGAATATTGGAATTTAAAAAAACGGAAAGCTCCTCAGTATGCATATAGCTTGTATATATTTTGTCAAAACGAGATTAAATTTAACTATGGAATAGCAAAAAAAACAAGACGGCATACCTGTAACTTTGTTTACAAAGAAACAGTAAGATGTTGAGTGCTCAAAAGATCATTGTTCTTGACTATAAGAGATTCCTAGAGTACCAAAACAAGAGAAATTACATGTCAGAGAATGCACATAACTTGCACAGGTTTTTTCCAAACGAGATAAAACTTTACCATAGAACATCCATGGAAGAAAATGATATACCTGTAAAGTTTTTTGAAGAAAATCTTAGGGCTTTGGTAGAACAAGCTTTGCTCTCATAAAACGTGTGAAACACACTCAGTGTTTGTGTAGAGGAAATGAAATTTCACAGGGTTACAAATAGGGCAAACAACAATGAGGTTGTAAGATTTCGTCAGGAAAGAAGAAGTAGGGAAAGAGATATGATAATTTTGAGTTATGCCTAAGAAAGAGGAGGTAACTAAAAAGGGGAGAAATGAAAAGTCAAACATAAAAAAATAAGAAAATGAAAATTTGAGCCACAAACTTCCAAGAAGTGTCAACATTGTATTCCCCACATTTTCCCTTATTTTATTATTGAGGGAAGATTTGGGCCAAGATATGGCTAGAAGATTCATGTAACATGAATTTGGAATCCCAGATATCTCATTGGTTAGGCCTATATTTGTTTCTTCACTCCTAAAGCGACAAAAAAGAGTGTCCATATTTCTCCTAATGTAACAAGAACCTTTTGTGTTTTGCTTGAGCTGACGAATTGAGGGTTGTTGGCAAGGTACATCATCATCATCTTCTTTGAGGAAGGGTAACTTTGGGCGATAAGAGCCACTATTGAAGGAAAACCTATTCTCATTAATCCATTTCTTATAGAGGCTTTGCGTATGATATGACTCATTAATTAGTCCAAAGGGTATCATAATTATTCTGTCGAACCAAAAGGGATCTTATACTTGTAAGGCTTCAGGAACTTCAAAAACTTCTTCCTCCTCTCTGTCTTCTACGATTAGGATTGACTTTTCTAGCTGCCTTTCATACTCTTCTTTTGCATGATCACTTTCGTCCTCTTCAAATTCTATTTCTACCTCTATGGGGGCTCTGTTAGAGAAGAACAAGCTCTCTATTATGTCTTCTACTTCTGCTTCTGTCTCTGTCTCTATCTATGCTCTTGTCTTTGTCTCTGGCTTTGTCTCTAGGATTTCCATCTAACAAGGAGAACAATACATTCATGCTTCTATCTCACTGCTAGAGGTGATTTCAGATGTCAATTTAGGGTCGGGTAGGAGGTATTCTCCCATGGTCAAACATTTTTCTTCTTTTGGTAGTTGGCTTATAGTGCCCACTGTTAGGGACTGTGCCTCTGTTTTCTTGGGAAAGATCCATTTCATGACCTTTTCATCTCCTGATGTACCATGTGTTACTTCATTGGAGGAGTCGATTATGACTTCGATGGACGTGGATACATTGCCTTTTTGCGATCCATACAACTTCAACACCACTTTGTTGGGTCCTCTGCCTAGGGTTAGGGTTCCTTTGAACTAGTCACTCCTTGCTTTTGCTTCTGATGCCACGAGGCATATTCCACGGTGGATTCCGTGAGGTTTTACGGTGGATTCCGTAAACTTAGATGACCGGGGCTCATACACAAAGAGGATTCTTTGTGCGAGAAGTTGATGGGCACGCCTGTCCTTTTCGGGTATTTCATTAATTTAGTGTGTACGTGGGTGATTCCATAGCGGGTGATTCCACAAAATGCATATTAAATTAATAAACGTTTATGAGTTTAGAGTGTGCAGTCGTAATAAATTAAGGTTAGGATTTATTTCTAACCAGTTGATTTATTTATGTAGCTGAAGACTGCTAGGTATTCACTTTTGTCGGTTTAATTGTATTATTTTACTAACGATTGTGAATGCTTCAGTTGATGTGTAGAGATAGCAGCAGTGGCGGAGGAAAGCATTGGAGTCTAGCAAGTATTCGACCTTTGGATTATATTTTGATAGGCGCCATGCCTATATTTTGTTATGTCTATTGAGACATTGATTATTGATTATTATTTTGTATGCACCTATGCGCACGGATATGTTATTTCTATTTGGACATTGAGATTGGGCGTGCCAGACTCTATGGGTACCATCCATTAGCTTTATTTTCCTATTTTTGTAGAAAGCAAACTCAAAAGCTAAAAGCTTGTCATATTTTTGTAAATTGGGCTATTATTGAGCATGAAGATGGAAATATACATAAAATACATGCTTTGTGAAGCGCTCACACAAGGCATGGGGGGAGATTGAACCCAATTTGTCTCTTGCTTCTTGTCATTCATACTTTTACATTGTTTTTTGTGCAAAATGGTAGAGTTCATTGTTCTTGGGGACCTTCTGGGATTCACTACGTGAGCATTCTGCGTCCGATCTGCGCACCAGTGGTATCAGAGCGGAGCTGAGATCAAGAGCTTCCAATCGCTACCAATCTCGGGCGAAGGCGGAGCTCCAGGAACGATCGGGCTCTACAGTCAATCTCATCGCGAACTGTCGATACAGGCAGACTTCTAGCGATCAAGAACCCCTGTTTCTACTGTCAGATCGCGAAGGACCAGGCTCTGTAGGCAGAGGACCATGCATCCATCTCCTTCATGAAGTCGTGGTTATACAGTGAGAAAACAAAAACTTCATCTCTTATTTCTCATAAGTTTAAGCTTAAGTTAAGCTTAGAAGAAGCTTAAGAAGCTTAAGAGCTTCTCAATTTCTCATCGGGTATCAAAGGAGGGCCGCGTTTTTCGCGCCGTTACGAAAAAATGGCCCCCCCCCCATGAAAATCAGACGACTAAAGATTAAGCTTTTTAAGCTTAATTTTTTAAGTCAAGCTAGGCTCTGCAAGTCACACAGGGCAACAAAGTCGACAAACTTCAGGTCCTGCACCTCTGAAGTTAAGTTCTGCAAGTCACGTGGAATCAAGTCTTGCAAGTTCATCAAGTCGGCCTAAATTCTGCAAGTCGGCTAAGTCTGCAACTATGCAAGTTAGACTAGTCAACTGGAATCATAACTGACTAGTGCTCAAAACTCCTAGAAGGCTTGTTCCTATGCAAAAACTCTGAACTGGAAAGTTGTTCGTGACAAGGTGTTCTACCTATCTACAGGTTCGCTGAAGTATTTTTAGCAAATGAAGACGGAAATATTGCAGATTTTCTGAAAATTGAGAAAGAAATATCCAAAAATACATAGCCTTGTAACCCCGAATTTGAGCTACGCTCATCCCACTAACCTGATTTTGAGTGAGAAAGGTTTATTGAGTTTTACAGGATGACTACCCCACATATGGATGATCCTATGGCTGAAGACAACCTACCTGAGCCTACCATGGAACAAAAGCTGGATCTAATCATGCTACAATTGGAAGAAGAGCGCAGGGCTAGGCAAGCATTGCAAGCGCAATTGACAAAACTACAAAGAGCGTCCACCGATAAAGAAGATCCTCAAGCTGAAGATTTGATTCGACGTACCATCGACGCCACTCTTGAAGCACAAACCATTCACAAGGAATCCAAGATAAGTAAACGAAGTTTCAAATTTTGCACTTTCAATGGCATACGAGAAGAAAAGACTGTTTTATCATTCATTAGCCAATTTGATGACTATTTCCATGAGGAAACTTATCCAGAAAAATATAAAATCAAGTGTGTTACTAATCATCTGATAGATAGAGCATCACTATGGTGGACTGTAGTACACAAGAGCATAGAATGTCCTGTTACTTGGGAAGATTTCAAGAAGAAGTTCATGCAGAATTTCCTTCCACCGCAATTTCATGAGAAGGCTATCAAGCAATGGGATTTACTTCAACAACGGGATCGTGAGCCTATTCCACAGTATACAGAGCGTTTTTGGAATGCACTCCTACAGCTACACATGCTTGAAGACGTACCAGAGACGACACATAAGCGGAAGTATATGTCTGGACTTCTTGGACATTACTACGCTGAAGTGAACATGTTCAAGCCTGCTACCCTTGAAGACGCCATCTCACTAGCTCACGACACTGAAGATAAGTTACGCGGAAGAGACAGACGACCACAACAATTCCAAGTCAATGGTAATTATGGATCTAAACAATTTAATTCCAATTTTAGAAGGTTTAATCCAAGTCGTTTCTCATCACCATCTTTCCGCAAGAATTGGGCTAAACCACGTGCATTACCATCCAATGTCAATCCAAATCCTAAGCCTATTCCACAAGCAAATCCAAATGTACCCAGACTTCCAGCCATTGCAAATAATGTAACCAAAGGCAAGCCAATAGTATGCTATAAGTGTCACCAGCCAGGGCCTCTCGCAGCAAATTGTCATTCAAAGAAGCCACCAGCATATATCAACTATCTTGGAGCCATGGACGAAGACGAGCATGAGGATATGCCAGATTTCACTGAAGATGAGGATGATCCTACTACTACTTTCGACACTTTACCAGGTATGCCTACTCCACATTCATTGTTGACTATGAAATGTATGGTGCATGGAAAGGAAAGAACTATATTGCATGATGACGGTAGTACCCATGACTTTATTTCAGCAAAATTGGTAAAGGAATTGAAATTACATACTGTACCTACGCATTATCACATAAAAGCTACATTTTTAGGCACTAGGTACAATGGCACACAAGAAGTAGAAGATTTAGAAATTCAAATTGGTTCATATATTGAAAGAAGAAATTTCTTAGTTGTCCCATTACAGTCAACCGACATTATTTTAGGAATGCCTTGGAGACACCAGCATAATCCAAATATAGATTATTCCATGCACACAATGAATATTAATTTTCAAGGAAAATCTATTACATTATATGGTATGCATGCATCTAATATTTTTCCACTGCTTTCGCATACTCAAGCAAAACGTGCACTACGCAAGAGTACTAAATCATATCTCATTTGGGTGAATGAATTTCAAGCAAAGGAAAATCATATGCACCCTAGGTATAAGGAATTTCTTGCATATTTTAAGGACTGTTTTGCAGAAGACCTATCACTAGGTTTACCACCTTCACGTCCAGAAGACCATAAGATTGATTTAATTCCTGGCACACAACCACCTTGCAAAGCACCATATAAGCACAACCAGATAGAGCAAAAAGAAATCCAGAACCAAGTTGAAGAATTACTAAATAGAGGTTTAATTCGACCTAGCAGTTCTCCATTCGGTGCACCTGTACTCTTAGTCAAGAAAAAGAATAATACCTATCGTATGTGTATTGACTACCGAGCATTAAATAAGATCACTGTAAAGAATAGGTATCCTATACCTAGAGTTGATGACCTTATGGACAAACTGCAAGGATCTTCTATGTTTAGTAAAATTGACCTTAAGTCTGGATATCATCAGGTGAGGCTAGATAGAACTGGCATATTTAAGACTGCATTCAGAACACAATTTGACCATTATGAATTCTTAGTCATGCCATTCAGATTAACTAATGCACCTGCTACTTTCAGTAGAATGATGAACCGTATCTTTCTGAAATATCAGTATTGTGTGATTGTTTTCTTTGATGATATTTTGGTGTTTAGTCAAAGTGAAAAAGAGCATTATGAGCATTTATCATTAGTTTTTCAATTACTGAAAGAAAATCAATTGTTTGCAAATCTTGAAAAGAGTGAATTCTTTAAGACAGAAATAGAATATTTAGGTCATATTGTATCAAAAGAAGGAATTAAAGTTGATCCTAAGAAAATTGATGCAATATTGCATTGGCCTGTTCCTAAAAATGTACATGAATTACGCTCATTCCTTGGTCTTGCTAGTTTCTATAGGAAGTTTGTACGTAATTTTTCATTACTTGCTTTACCATTAACCAAACTTCTTAAGAAAGGAATTGTTTATCAATGGACTGAAACTCAGCAGAAATCCTTTGACTTACTGAAACGTGCATTAACCAATGCCCCTGTTCTACAATTGCCTGACTTTAATAGACCATTCTTTCTAGCTGTGACCGATGGTAGCGGATCACGAATAGGAGCCATACTAATGCAAGACAATCATCCAATAGCATATTCTAGTTCTAAGCTGAAACCCTCTGAGCTGAAATATTCCACTTATGACAAAGAACTATTAGCAGTTGTACAAGCATTAAAACAGTGGAAACACTATTTAATGGGTTCAGAATTCATGATAAAGACCGACCAGCAAAGCATTAGACATCTACTTAGCCAATCCCAAATTTCTGACCGTCATATCAAATGGGCTTCCTTCATTCAAAGCTTTCATCCTATCATTCAATACCAACCTGGAAAAGAAAATGTAGTTGCTGATGCATTGAGTAGAAGACCTGCAATTCATAATATTTCTATCATATCTTTTGATTCTTTGATTGCTATGAAAGATACATATCACCAGGATATTACTTTTCATTATGATTGGCAAAAATTAGTTCAAAATAATTTCATTCTTGTTGATTCATTGTCATATAATGATGGATTTATATTTTTTGAAAAGAGACTGTGTGTTACTATTCCATTCCAATCTTTTGTTTTGAATGAAATTCATTGTCCCCCATATCAAGGTCATAGAGGTATCATATCGGGGGTATGATGCCAGGAGGCATATTCCACAGTGGATTCCGTGAGGTTTTACGGTGGATTCCGTAAACTTAGATGACCGGGGCTCATACACAAAGAGGATTCTTTGTGCGAGAAGTTGATGGGGACGCCTGTCCTTTTCAGGCGTTTCATCAATTTAGTGTGTACGTGGGTGATTCCGCAAAATGCATATTAAATTAATAAACGTTTATGAGTTTAGAGTGCGCACTTGTAATAAATTAAGGTTAGGATTTATTTCTAACCAGTTGATTTATTTATGTAGCTGAAGACTGCTAGGTATTCACTTTTGTCAGTTTAATTGTATTATTTTACTAACGATTGTGAATGCTTCAGTTGATGTGTAGAGATAGCAGTAGTGGCGGAGGAAAGCATTGGAGTCTAGCGAGTATTCGACCTTTGGATTATATTTTGATAGGCGCCACGCCTATATTTTGTTATGTCTATTGAGACATTGATTATTGATTATTATTTTGTATGCGCCTATGCGCACTGATATGTTATTTCTATTTGGACATTGAGATTGGGCGTGCCAGACTCTATGGGCACCGTCCATTAGCTTTATTTTCCTATTTTTGTAGAAAGCAAACTCAAAAGCTAAAAGCTTGTCATATTTTTTGTAAATTGGGCTATTATTGAGCATGAAGATGGAAATATACATAAAATACATGCTTTGTGAAGCGCTCACACAAGGCATGGGGGGAGATTGAACCCAATTTGTCTCTTTCTTCTTGTCGTTCATACTTTTACATTGTTTTTTGTGCAAAAAGGTAGAGTTCATTGTTCTTGGGGACCTTCCGGGATTCACTACGTGAGTATTCAGCGTCCGATCTGCGCACCAGCTTCAAAAAGCCAAGGTCTTCCCAACAAGAGAGGGTATGAGGTCCTATAGGAATTTGGTTTGAACACTAGATATGTCAGTCAATAATCCCTTCATGCAAGGGTTGCCTCTATGTACAGCGAGAGAATGCCCAATGGTTTGATTCTGCTTTGCTTTGCCAATTTGATAAGTCACTATATAGGTTGCATTCCTTGCAAGTCTAGATCCTTCATTGTCACATCTGTCATTATGTTTATTGATGAGCCTCCATCAATCAATGCATCTACAATAAAGCATCCTTCAATCCATATGCCAATCTCTAGGGTTCTAGGATCCAAGAAGGTGTTAGTCACATCTACTTCCTTTGCAAGTTTTAAGGCTCTGTTGGATTTGGTCACCACAAAGGGAACAATTCTTAGACCTATTCTTCTTGTCAGTATGATTTTGAATTTCTTTTGATAGCTAAGAGACAACATCAGCAACTGTTAAAATGTTAAATTTGGTTTAAAAGTGTTTAGGTCCTTGACCAAATCATACTCTTTGTTGATCGGAGGATCCACAGGCTTTTCCAATTGACTGGGGAATGGAGACACGTCCACTTTTATCTTCCCTTTTTCTTCTAGGGGCAGCAACATCTATATTTCTTCTCCATGAGGGGACATGTTAGCATCCTCTATCACCTAGATCTCTGGTCCTACCTCTGCAACTCTCTCTATGGCTCTCTGTGGCTCTATAATGCTCTGTACTACATTGTTCTATAATGCACTATTTTGTTTCTCCCGAGGAAGGTTGAACTTCATAGTCTTTGTAGATGGAACATTCTCTTTTGGAATGATGGGTTCTCCTTTCTTTGCTCTCATTATTGCAGCAACTTCCAATTCCACCAAATTGGAAACAGGTTCTTGGGTCTTCTGTTGGGTATCACGAATAGCTTTCATATGAGTTGGACTTGGACAATCTTTTGCAGTGTGGTCTTCTCCTTTGCATCGATTGCATAAGGGCTTGTAATCCACAAACCTTTTAGGTTTTGGACAATTCGGTGAGATATGACCATTTTCTCCACATCTATAACACTCTACCTCTTATCTCAGACTCTCGTCCTCTGTAACTCTGATAGGGAAACATCTTCGTACTAAAATTAGGATCAAAATCCCTAAGCTTTGATCCAATGTCAAGCGTTGTCATTTTCGATTCCATCAAGTTGAATCTTGTGTCTTCATATTTCTTTCTTCTTTCATGCATCTCTTTCAGAGAGCAAATATCCTCTATATGGTTCTTCCTCAAATAGTATGAGCAGAAGGCTCCAAGAATGGTTGGTTTTTGGGGTACATTCAGTGGCTAAATGTCCTGCTTGAGGGCATTTTTTGCACCATGTATTAGAACACATTACATCTCTTCCAGTTTCCATAGGAATGTATATATTGGTAGTATTTACCTAGCTTATCCAACAATGAGAGCATTGTGTGAGTGACCAAAGATAATAAAAAAGGGCTGGGAGGGCAGCCTTGCCTAAGAGACCAAGATAAGGCAATTCCCTTTGTGATCCCTCAATTAAGAGCAATACGAGCCACAATACCCTAACTGATGGTATCAACAAGAGAAACCATTCAAGGACTAAATCCCATTGTAGACAACAATTATCGCAAAAAAGATCAATTAACATGATCAAACGCCTTCTGAATATCAAATTGAAGCATAACTAATTGCTAGCTTGAAGCTTTTGCATAGTCAATTCCCAATTGAACATTCAAAATATTATGCAATATATTCTGACCTTTAATGAAACCATATCGGCGTAGATGAACCCGGTGTGGAAATACTTTTTGCAATCAGTTGGCAATGATTTTGGAGAAGATTTTATATAATGAGCGCATTGAAAAAATGGGTCTTCATTGTTTCAAAGAGGTTGGAGAGGGAACCTTGGGCAATAACCGAATGACATCAATGTTCTAGTCTAATGGCATCATACTTGAATTCCACACTCGTAGACACAAGTGAGTTAATGGGTCTTTAAGCTACGTGACATGACTAAAAACAGCTCATTAGGAAGCCCATTCCAACTAGGACTTCTCCTTCGGGGCAAGTGGGACATCACTTCTTCCACTTCATCTTCTGAAATATTAGCCTCCATTAAACCCACCCATTCTAGTTTAACCTAATTACTAACCAACTTGCAAATATATCAGCAAGAAAAGTGAATAGCATCATAAAAAATCTATTGAATAGCATACTGACCGGATAACTCTTGCGCATTATCCCAAAAAACAGCCCATGCATCCCTTTCTCCAGATAGGACCTTCAAGCTAAAAGAAGCAATCAGTTTGCTGAACACATTCCAAAAAATGATTATGATGTAGAAAAGATTGATTTAAACAAGAGGCAACGCAGCAAGAAGAGCCTTAAATACATGAACATGTTTATGGGTCATTTCCAAGACTAATGAGCTCTCTCTCTCTCTCTCTCTCTCTCTCTCTCTCTCTCTCTCTCTCTCTCTCTCTCTCTCTCTCTCTCTCTCTCTCTCTCTCTCTCTCTCTCTCTCAATTTTGAGCTCTCTTACTCTCTCTTTTGTTCTTTCTCACAAATGCTTTCAGCGGCAAACTCCACACTCACGTTTGTGGTGCTTTTTTCCCTCAGAGTGATGTTGCTATTTATGTCACTATTAGCGTGGCTATGTATGTGCCACTATTAGCATCACAAATCAAAATTATTGATGCAAATAACAATGCATATAGCGATGCTTCTAGCAACACTGCTATTTTGCATCACAAAAAATCATCACTATCGCCCCACTCCCTTGTAGTGTGGGGGGAGATTGTATCCAATCTTGTGTTATACAAGTTCTTAGTGTTCTCTTCTTTCATTCAATTTATTCTCTCTTCATTTTATTCAAAATTATGTTCATCATGGTATTTTATCAAAATTATGAATTTATATTTATCATGGATTAAATCATAAATATAAAACTATCATGGTAGTTTGCCAAAAGTTATTATGGATTTTGTTAAAGTTGACCCTCTCTACCAACACTTAATCTTGCTAGCATCGCCATCGCCATAGCTGGAGGGATAATCGTACAACTAACATGTTGCTTAATTGAGATGCCACCTTCATTTTAGTGCATGACCTACTATGTTGTCAATAGAAGCTATGCGAATAAGCCACCATTAATAACCTCCAAAGATATCGGCTCTTCAATCTTATTTTGATTTAGTTTCCATCTTCACTTTCATTATCTCCCACCTAGCAACAACAACACTAACCTCCTAGCCACGAAAACATTGAAATGTGAGAGCAACTTGATGCAATCCTTGCTAGATAACTACTATGTGTGTACGTGTCTAAAAGACAAATAAAAAAAGTGCTATTGTAGAACAACAAGTATCACTTTTCTCTCTTGCATGAGATATACTCTTCTAAACCATATTGTCAAAATTGAAATCTAATTTAGTTAATTATATCACTAGTTGTTTCCAAAATTTGCAAAATTGTTATACTCCTCCAAGATAGAAAATTTAAGTAGGAGAGATTCTTTATTGTCAAGTATTGTCAAATCCAATTTAGCTATATTGGTAGTTGGCAGTTGTAAAGGCCACGTTATTGGCATAGAAAAGTACTAGCCACTTATGATAAAAAGAAAATTGGTTCTTAAAAATATCTCCCTATTCTTAGAAGCTTATCATTTATCCCTCCACCAACAGCTGCTCTAACTATTGCACCTATTCTTCCAAGGGTCTCTCCAAATTCTTACGCGCCCTTTAAGTGTTCTTTCTTTTGTTATTTAAGCTTACCTTCTACATTTCTTAATATATATATATATGTAGGCTGAAAATATTATCTAGCACCACATGAGTGTAACTAGATGTATAAAATGGACAAAATAGCTCGCGAACCTCCCTTGAGTCTTCATAGAGTATTGTTGTTTCAAATGTACCTACTCTTGTTTTAGTGCAATGTGTTCTATCCAAAATATGTATTGAAAATGTACATCATGTGGAGTCACATATGATTTGAGAAGAAGTGCAAAGTTGACACCATTACCATGCAATCACATAATCCATGCAATCCTTGAAAAATTTGAATGCACTAAAAAAATTTGTGTCCAACCTTATCTACAAGTGCCAATGCATCATGTGAATGCCAATAAATTTCCTTGATTATTTTGGATTCTTATTGTCACCTCTCATCATTGAGTGAAGAAAATAATTGTTGCACTTTGCTCCACCCACCCATCTCACAAGCCCTCAAAATATAATGGTCATCAAGATGTTGAACAAGGTACAAAGCCCATCTCATAACTAGAGGATTCCTTCATGACCCTCAAACTTACCCAACATCCTTACCCCCTCAACCTGAGGTTTGTAATTTAGTGATGAATATCCCAACTCTTGTGCTTACAAAGAATAGTGTATGCAGAACCAAAGGCGCTCTCTCAAGTATGTGTGCATCTAAGATTTATTGCATATATTACAGTGGTCATCATACTGTACTAGCACTCAATAATACTGCAATAAGTCCATGAACCCAAACCATGGCATGAAAGTAATTGAAGAAAATCAAGAGATGATCCATGAGTGTAGTGTATATGGCAAGTGCAATCTGAAGTGCTCGTGAATACATAAACCTTATATTGTGTTAAAAAAACACAAAAAGATATATTTGATTCATGATGTCTAGAAGCTATAGATAAACTATAGCTCCAATCTATTTAAACAACACCAATCTTAATCAAGACAATCAAGTTCTCAAGCACAAAATATAAAATAAAAATCTAAAAAAGAGTCTTAGTTTACGAAAATACCAAAAATTTAGGCAAAAAACATTAAAGCAAATAGTCACTCAAAAAATTCAATCACAAAAAGATTGACCTACAAGATGCATTACTAGGGATTTTTCATTTTGCGTAAAAATACATGACAACATTATACATGCACTTGAGTGTCTTCAAGTCACTTTCCAAATCCCTCCACAATTATATTGTCTTCTACTTTGTTGGCTCTTGATTATATAAGGTATTGAAGTTTGATGAAAAACCAATATAATATATCAAAGTCCTCTATGTCTAGTTTATAACTACTTAACCACTAGATAGTGTGATTAGGTGGAGCAATAAATAGCATTGAATCACTCCAATTACTCAATGAAAGTGCTCTATTTATCAAGGTAATGCAAACCCATTCTAATTTTGTACACATTAAAATCTCACTTTCATCAAGTTTAATCATAACCTAGCTACTTCTTGTGCCTCTTCTAAACAAGTTTAATCATAACCTAGCTACTTCTTATGCCTCTTCTAAACAAAAATAATAGAACTTGATTATCAAATGGTGCACAATCGGCATATAAAAGAAAAATGTTATTAAATTCAATGAAAAGAACCTGTTTTTTCTTGCTCTTGAAGTTGGTCTTCATATGGAAAGGCTCACCCAAAACTTCCATAAGTTTAAAATTAACTCTTTGTTTGATCTTTTTCACCCCAAATGATCTTGGAAGTAAACAATTACTAGCTAACCTTGTTTTCTATTTGATTACATTAGCTGGAAAATTTGTGTATATGCATCTCAACTAGTATTGATACTATTCAAAATATTTTTCACTAGCTTAGAATGAGAGGATGCTTAATGAAAGAATCTAAGCATTGTCTTTTTAATTTTTTGAATTTCTTCTTCTCAAGAATATCCTTTGGGATTGTTGAGGGAAAATGATGATAATAAAATTGAGGTGCCTTTTTGAAACATCTCCCACACTTAAATTTAGATAAAGAAGAGACCTTAGCAAGATCAACACCATAGCTCAAATACTATTACAAGCAAAGTAATATTCAACATTTCTTAAGTAAAAGTATGTATCTTGTTGCTTGGACTTTTTTTACTACACCAACCTCCTTCTAGTTTTAGATTTTCAATATTCTTAAGAGTTCTTGTGAATTTCAAAGGTCTAAAATAGTTTGTTTTTGCTAGTATACTTTGATGCATTTCTCCAATTAGTGATTCTTCTACTAACAATCATGTAGTTTGTACAATAATTCATCTCTATGTCTTGTTAGTAAGTGATTTTCCAATCTAAGAATATCCTTCTATATAATAAAATTAAATATATATCATAAAAATCAATTAGAACCATCACTAATAAACCTCATCAGTGAAGAGCTATTATAAAAATGAGGGGTACTATTTTTTATAAGATCTTTGAGGTACAACATTCGATTCAACCATGTAAAATGTAGAGATGCAATAGAGAGAGAAGAAACACACCATGTATACTCCCAAAGACTATATCATATTGATCACAATCTACATATATATATGTGAGGCCTAGTGTAGATAGGGTGAGCTATATATAGCTTCAACACCCCCACTCACACAAAGGTCTCTAGTTGCGGATGAAAAAACCTTTCGTAAGCATAAGGGAAAAACTTGAGCTCCTATATACAAATGTACAAACATAATTAAGAAGGATTATTGTGTGCATGTAAAGTGAATCTATGCATGTGAAGTGAAACTAAATATATATGTACAAAGATTACCAAGAGTTCTGAGGTGTATATGCATATGTGAAGTGTATGGTGCCTACAAGGAGTATGTACAATGGCACTACAATGTCATAGTACATTAATTCCCAAAGATTGAAGTTGAGACCACTCCAAGTTCCAAGCGCAACAGAGTGAAGCGTGTTTCATTGAGTCCTTTGGTGAATATATCTATAGTCATTTGATCACTTGGACAATGTTCAATCATGATCATGCCTTTCTTTACTTCATATTGAAGATAATGATAATGCATTGCAATATGTTTAGACTTGTTATGTTGAACATAGTCTTTACCAAGACTAATAGCACTTTGGTTATCACATCAAAGTGGTGTGCTAGAGAGGGAAGGATGGAAAATATTTTATAGAGCTTGTCAAAGCTATACTAACTCTTGAGCCACTAAAGATGCAGCTACATATTCAACCTTTATAGTGGAAATAACAACACAATGTTGTTTCTTGCTAGTCCAAGAAAAAAGACAACCACCATTGATAAAGAAAAAATTTCCACTTATATAACCCATAGATAAGTGAGAGCTTGCCCAATTTTCATTTCTATAAACCAAAATTTGAAGTGAATGTAGAGAATCAAAGTGTTGTTGGTGCCGAAAAACTAACCCAAAATCTTTCGTGTCTTTCAAATAATTCAAAACTCATTTAGTTGTAGTCCATTGTTTATGGCACAGAGAACTAAGATGAAGTCCATGAAAAATTACAACACAAAGAGTGTCAAGGTGAGAATTTAAGCTAGCAAATTGAAGACATCTAACAAGATTAGCATAAAGTTGATGTAATGCTAATTTTCCATCATTTTGCAAAAAGTGTGAGTTTTTGGTAGAGCTCACAAGACAAGGAGTAATATTTGGATGTGCAAAACCCAAACCAATTAACTTTTAAATAATATCTTCAACAAACTTTGTTTGACGAAGTAATAAAACACCCTTTTTTTGATAGCATTGAATCTGAATACCAAGACATGAGTGTATGTCTCCAAGATTGACCATGTCAAATGTAGAAGATAAAGGCTTCTTTATTTGTTGAAGGAAGTTGAGATTGTTAGAAATAAGTATGGTATCATTTACATATAGAGAAAGAATAAAAAAACTATCATTGCAACGCTTGACATATAAGTTAGGATATGAAGAACAATAGATAAAACCTTGTTTCGTAAGGAAGAGATCAATCTTTTCATACCTAGCTCGTGAAGATTGTTTGATACCATAGAGTGCCTGATGAAGTCTGCAAGCAAGATTTTCCTTATGTTTGTTGACTACAAATCCCTCTAGTTGCTGCATGTATATCTCTTCCTTTAAATCACCATTAAGAAAAATAGTTCTCACATCCATTTGGTAAACCTCGAAATCACACTCAACAACACAAACTAACAAGACTCGAATACTAGTAATACAAATGACATGTAAGACAGTTTCTTGATAATCAACTCCTACAATTTGGGAGAAACCTTTGGAAACTAGCCTTGCTTTGAATTTTTCAAATGTTCTAATTTTTTTTTTTAGTTTTATAAACCCACTTGCATTTAATAGCAGTACATCCAGGTGGTAACTCTGCTAGAACCCATGTATTGTTAGAGAGAAGAGATTCATACTAAGCTTTCATGTCCTCTTCCCATTGTTCTTTTTATGGGGATGCCATGGCAGTACTATAAGAGACCGAGTCTTCACAAATATTGAGAGCATTCTCAAGAATATCAGTATCATAAACATGACAAGTACCATGCTCATCATCAATTAGAAGATCAACATAAAGATCAACACCAAGGTCATCATAAATAATAATAGGTGCAGGTTGTGAATCCTCATTTGAAGAGTGAACATTATCCTGTGAAGGAGGTTCATCATCATACAGAAAAGGTAAATAAGTGACTAATGACTTTATATCATCAATGCCCTCTAGTGACCACATCCAATTAGCATCCTCCTGAGACGATGTGTGCTACCCATAAGTTTCTCATTGAAAATACCATCATGACTAATAATTACCTTCTTGGAAGATGGATCATAAAACTTTTATCCCTTAGAAAATTTTGAATATCCAATGAAAATAACTTTTAAAGTAGGAGGATCGAGTTTTATACAAATCTCTTTGGGTACACGAATATAAGTAATACATCCAAAAGTTTGAAAATATGAAATAGAACGAGTTTCACCTGCCTAAGTATTAATCGGTATTTTATAAGAAGGAGAAGTTGTAGGAAGATCATTTTGCACAAATACTATTGTTAAGATTGATTTAGCCAAAAACATTGAGATAAGCTAGAAAGAATGATCATACATTGCATGACATTGAGAATAGTCCTATTTTTACATTCAGTAAGGTCATTCTATTGACGAGAGTAGGAAACTATATATTCATTATGAATACCTTGATTATTGCTCAATAATCATCAAAATCATTTGAAATATATTATCCACCATTATCACTGTGAAGTTTCTTGATGCAATAACCAGTATGAAGTTCTATAGCTTTTTGATATTGCTTAACAGATAATAAAGCTTCTAATTTGTGTTGCACGAGAAAAACACTGGTGTATTTTGAGATTTCATCAATAAAAGTCATGAAATATTGATATTGAGATTTTGATGGAGGAAAAGGTCCATAAATATTAGTATGAATAAGATAAGAAAATCTCTAGAATGACTTGTGATGGAAATGGAAAAGGGTTTGCAAAATTTATTTCCAAGTGTACAATATCCATCACAAACATGAAGTATCCTTTTTGGAGAGATAGAATAACTCACACAATTTGCTTCTTCAATAGTGTTGTCATGTATAACAACATATACTCTATTACGATCTGAATCAAAATGCCTCTTGAAACATAGATGGGTTGGATGATCACTCTTCTTACAATAGTCACAAGGAGAATAATATATCTCGATAAACATGGTTGTTTATTTATAATACCATGTTTTTCATCATATTTTTTTGCCTAGTACTCATCTATAGTATGACCATTCATATTGTAATAAGAACAATGTTTTCTAGGAAGCTTAAGACAAGAGAAGTTACTACCATGATGACTCCTACATATATATCATGCAAAGAGATGCCTTCAAGGAAGTAAAGCTTGGTTGATTTGTTCTGACTATGTGTGTCCTCTTGTGAGATCATAACTATTCCTTGATTTGTGTGTCGTCATTCATGTTGTTGTTAATATTCACTTAAAGATATACAAGCTTGATCAAAATTGATCCCATCTTTGTTAGATAATATGGTAAGAATATTATCATAAGAAGGATCCTTTACAGTGTCAAGAAGTTATGTTACCAATTGCTTTCATGGAATAGCATCACTAGTAGTAGCAAGCTAATTGACAATGTTCTTGGATGGTTCGATATGTGTTGTCATAGAAGTCTCAATGTTGTACTGTACTCAGTGAGCTATCTACAAATATAAAGTATTTATGTAATAGATTTTTCTCAATTTTTATTATCAAATACTTCCATATAGCTTATGAGGTTGAAATATGTAATGAAAGAAGCTGAGAGGAGAGAGAAAAAGAGCAAGAAGAAGAAGGAAGAAGACTAGAAGAAGAGAGAGAAAGAGAGAAAAGAGAAGAGAAGGAAGGAGGAAGCCATGGAAGCTCGAGATGAAGGTGAAGAGTATGATCTTGATAATAACTGGTTGCCCTAATCTAGGGCTCTTACACCTTAAATACCACGATTAGTGTGATGGGGTGTCTAAACCCTAGTCAGTGTGTATCACGCTTGTTACAATCCATCCCCACTCGGAAGGTTTTTGCCCTTAAAAACAAGGAAAAATAGAGGGGAGAGATGGGTGGGCTAGGGGAGGGTTGCAGAGTACTACTCAGAGCCCTTTGAAAATTAAAATTAGGTGTGGAGAAACTAGGGACATCATGTAGTCCGGGACCAATCTACTCAAGTAAACATATCATAACTTTTGATAGGCTGCTCCAAATAGGGCGTACCACATGTCGAAATGGAGCTTATGACGAGTAATTTCAGCCTATGTAGAATGTACATGCATGTGATTTGAGTAAGTACAAAATTGTTCTAAAATAGTGTGCAGTTCTACGGGTAGAAGGTAGTCCATTTGGGGCATGACCGTCTAGTCTTCCAACCGTTGGGCCTCACGAAGGTAGGGAAATTCATTGAGAATGGTTGCTAGGCGCCAAGAGGCTTCTTCCAAGTGTAGGCCTTGCCATTTTATTAGATATTCTTTGATGGATCGGGATCGTAAGTGCTTATATTGCTGCCCAATGATTGCTTCAGGGACATATTGAGTGATGACCTCTTCATCTATGGGGGGAAGTTCTTCCACATAGTCCATTGAGGAGCCTACAAAGGGTTTCAGTTGGATGACATGAAACACATTGTGGATTTTGGTGGTAGGGGGAAGTTCTAAGCAGTAGGCCAAGTCACCAACTCTCTTGAGGATCCGATATGGGCCATACAAGCGGTGGGCCAGCTTGTTACTGTTGCCCTCTTTGAGAGTTGAGTAGTGGGACTTAGGGACTTTCAAAAGGACCAATTCCCCTTCTTGGAATTCCAAACGCCTTCATTTTTTCATTAGCATAGAGTTTCATGTGTGTTTGGGCCTTTTGAAGGTTCATTTTGCATTGCTAAAGTAAAGCTTGCATGCGATCCAATTTAGCCTGACTTTGAGGATTGATCTTATCATTAAATAAGACTATGGGGAGGGGAACCTTATACCCATATAAGGCCTCAAAAGGGGAAACTCCAAGGCTAGAGCGTGTGGACTTATTACATGCAAACTCAGCCAAGTGAAGCCACACATCCCAACTGTGCTGAACATCATGGAAAAAGTGCCTCAAATATGTATCAATCCATTTGTTCACTCTTTTAGTTTGGCCATCAATCTGAGGGTGGTATGCAGTGGATGGAGCAAGCTTGGTCCCCATGGAGGTAAAAAGTGTCAGCGAGAAGTTACTCATAAACTTTGCAGGAAGGGCAGTGATAAAGTCCATTATGATGTGAGTCCATTTCCCTTCAGGGATAGGGAGGGGCTGCAAGAGGCAAGCGGATGAAAATCTTGCAATGGGACCAAAGAAGGCCATGCTTAAGCTGATATTGGGAGTTTTTAGCCATGACCCCATGCTGTAATTTCTGAAATGTGTGGCTGAAATTATTATCTAACAAGTAAGCCTCTCGAAGCTCTTCAACCCAATCACTGTGCAATTCTGAGATAGAGGACACCCTACATATCCACATTCGAGAAAGTGAATCAGCCACAATATTATCCTTGCCTCGAGTGTGTGAAATATCAAAGTCATAGTTCTGTAAGGTTGCCAACCAGCCATTGCTTAGGAGTAAAAGTAGACTGAGTCAAGAAGTACTAGAGGACTGGGTGGTCACTTTTTACTTGGAAGCGGCTGCCATACAAATAGTGGTGCCATTTCTTGATGGCATGGAGAATGGCCAACATCTCCTGGTCATATACATTCATTTGCATTTCCTTCTCATCGAGCTTGCGACTCTCAAATGCAATCACACCATGCTCTTGCAACAACATTGCACCAATACCACAGCCCACTGGCATCACAATGAATGGTAAATAGCTTAGAGAAGTCAGGGCAAACAAGGATGGGGGCTTAAGTAACTGCATCCTTTAATTTCTTGAAGCTATGATCCGCAGTGGCATCCCAATAGAATGACTCCTTTTTCAAGTGATTAGTCAAAGTTACTGCAATGGTGGCATAATGCTTAATGAAGCATTTGTAGAATGAAGAGAGACCAAGGAAGCCACACAAAGAAGTGGTGGTGGAGGGAGTGGGCCAGTCTCTAACACATTGCACCTTCTTCGGGTAAGCTTGTATACCATTTTTGCTCACAATGTGTCCCAAGTACTCCACAGATGTCTGCATGAATATGCATTTTCTTTCCTTAGCAAAGAGTCGATGCTCTCTCAATATGTCAAATAACCCTCCAAACATGTGTCAAGTGCTCCGTGGATGACTTGTTGTAAATGAGGATGTCGTCAAAGAAAACAAGCACAAACTTGAATAGAAAGGGCTGTAGGATTTTGTTCATCAGGCTCTGAAAGGTGGCAGGGGCATTAGTCAACACAAAAGGCATCACTAGAAAATGATAGAGTCCACGATTAGTCCTAAAGGCCATTTTGACCTCATCTCGTGCGCGCATATGGATCAGATGGTAGCTAGAACACTAGTCAATCTTAGTGAAAATCATGCCCCTTTCAACTCATTCAGCAAATCATCAATCCGTGGGATGGGATAGCGGTTCTTCACTGTAATTTTGTTCAAATCTCTGTAGTCAATGCACATGCGAAAGGATCCATCTTTCTTTTTGACTAAGAGGATGGGGGATGCATAGGGGAAATAACTCGGCTCAATGAAACCCATCTCTAACAACTCCTTCATTTTCTTTTCAACCTCTTCGCACTCACACTTGGAGAGTCTATAGGGGGGTTTATTCACTAGCTTGGAATGGGGCTCTAGGTCAAGTGGGTGGTTCACTTGTCTCTTAGGAGGGAGGTATGTTGGCATCTGAAATAGGTAATTGTATTCCTCAAGTAAAGACTCCAAGGCTGAATCATGAGGTACTACAGAGGGCTGACCAAAATTGTCCTAATTTAAATGCAAAACAAAGATTTGTGAGCATTTCTTAAATTCCCACTTGAGTTGCTTTGCTGTAATGAGATGAAAATCAGCATGATCTTGAACTCCCTCTAGATGGATAAGCTGTCCATGCATCATAAACTCCATGTAAAGATGAGAGAAGTCCATCGCAATCTTCCCCAATTGCTTCAGCCAATCATAGCCCAAGACAATGTCAATGGGGCCCATATCTAGGGCAATCAGGTCAACCAATGCCACATAATTTTCAACCAAGCATAAGGAAATTGCATGACATACATATGTGCTGATTTCTTCTTCTCCATTTGATACTTGGACCTTCAAGGGGTGGTGTAATGCCATAGGGGTGCATTTTAACCAATAAATGGCTAATTTATTGACAAAACTGTGAGTGCTTCCACTATCCACAAGGATAAACACATGATTTCTATTGATAATGCCTTGGATGCGAAGGGTACTGGGGCTACGGGAACCCATCCAAGCATCCAAGGAGATCGAGCAAAGGAAAGTGGGAGGTGGGTGGGATGTCAAATCAAGTATCTGTTATGGAGCACTACCCAAGTCAAGGGGAAACCCATCCTCAGGGTCATAGAACTTCTCACGATCAACATCCTCTGTAGGCTTAGCCTAGTCAATGGGGAGGTCATCCTCCTCAGTGTGCCAATCTTCCATGACACATGCTATGAACTTTAACCTTAGCTATCTTGTACGGACATTTGGAGACATGATCAACAGTGTACTTATCTCCACACTTAAGCATATGCCCTTTCCTTTCATTCCTTCACAACATCTGGGGGAATGAACCATTGGAGGCTTGGTATGGTGATGCAGTGGACTGTTTCTTTTCAGCATACCTATTTTCAGCATTAGATCTCAATGCTAGACCAAAAGTGCCCATTTTTCTTTCAGCATGGAAGGCGGCATAAGTGGGTACTTTGGGGCTGTTATTAGGCATAGAAGTGCCTCAAAAACCACCTCTGTATGGGGCTGATCGTGAAGGAATGAGGGGTTGTCCAACACCTTGGTAAAAATGCTCATTTTTACGGTACTTTCTTGCATATCTCTTAGCCAATTCAATTGCATCAAAAACAGTGTGGTAGGTTTTCGGGCCATGACATTGGCCAAGAGACTTGGTTCCAACCCATAGATGTACTTGTGCAATTTAGCATCCCCGCTAATGCTCTCCACATACATGGTCAAATTCATGAACTGATTTGTGTATTCACGTACAGGGAGGTTACGTTGGTCAAGATTGTACCATCCTCTTGCCAACCGTTCTTTTTCCATAGGGGACACAAAGACTTGGACCATATGCATTTTAAAATCTTCCTAGTCAATGAACTGCTAATTCTCTCGGTTGACATAGCACCACCATGTGTGGGCAAACCCTTCCAAGTGGAGAGAAGCAAAAAATATTTTTTGATTGTCAGTGCAGGGGTAGATATTTAAGTAGGACTCCAACTTGGACGTCCATTCCTCCAAGTTAGATGGTGAGTGGGATTGCCCATTATAATTTGTTAGGATGACCTTGTCATGCATATCATAGGGGCCATGCTGCCCATTGTCAAAGGGTTTTCGAAAGCAAAGTCGTGTCTACAGAAGACCTTGTTAAATTTCAAGATGGAAGATCAATCAAGTGAATGAATACAAATCTGCAACAGCAACTCTAGCATAATGTGCATTGAGCAAAAGAATATTTTTAACAATCATGCCCACCAACATTTAGTTTCAATTCCAGGCCTGATATGATTGCAATTGCCTCCTGTGATGTTGATCAGTTGGAAAGATCAATAGTGTTCATGGTCATGCACAACCTTTTGTATTGAGTGAATCAGCAGTCCTTCATAAACGAGGAAGAAGCGCACACAGCAGGGAAAAGAAGTTGATAGTTATCAATGTCTGTAACACTCTCAAGCCAACACTGCATCTATTATCCAAGTTGTGGCAATAGTCATCTTTGTATATCTTCTTATATAGGTTTAACAGATTGTTATTGTTGAAAGGTAGGTAGCCAGTGAGACCTCAATTTAGTGAAATAAGCTCAAAGGCATTCAATAATGTTGGTTTCTTTAATATTTTATTCTCTGTCACATATTGTTCATCAGAATCATCGAATATTGCTTATACATCATCAACATGAACGTTTTGGAAATGTGCAACAAGTGTCTCTGGTTTGTAGCTTTTCCTAAGTTATGAATCCTAAAGAATCGGAAGATATTCAGTGCAACGACTGTTTTGTTTTGGGATTTAAATGACTTCCTTTCACTTTCCACAGACAAAGATCTCTTCTGCCATGGTGAACAATCAAAATTCGTGTGACAGCTGAAGGTGGAAGAATCTTCCACAGCCAGGAGTGAGGATGTTCTTCATTGCCTCTTTATCTACAAGCATTCAGCTTCTCTTCGGCTTTGCTGTGGCCTCACTCTTCTTCTGCCATTGATATCTCTTGTCACTCCTAACTCGTCGCAGCTTTTGTCTTCAACGTCTTCAACAGCAGAGCTCGTTGGATCTGGAGGGTCAAGAGGGTGCAGTGGTTGCGAGCATATGTGATATGCGATGCTGATATACTGGTTGATCAGACGTTCCAATTCTCTTGATCCGCCATCACTCTAATCAACCCACATCCATCAACTCAGAAGCCCAACAATACAACAAGCAACAAGGCCAATCCACAACGATCGATGTAGCTCGTGTCCTCTCAATACATGGTAGTGTCTCGATTCCTGCTCCTCCATCTCTGCTTCCTTCTTTGTCGTCGTTGCTCTGTCTTCTTATCCTTCTTCATTCTCTCTCTGCTTGATTTTTGTCACATGTCTCGCTTCCTTTAGCATGTCTATAGCTCTGTCCACCTCTTCATCTACAGGTCTTGGTCTTCGTCACCTTCAATCAGCAAAGATCCATCATCACCACTGCAACTTCTCGTCCTTGTTCTACTGCAACTTCAAAGTCATCACCTGCTTCGTCTGTGTCTTCCCCCCTTCAGCATTTGATCACGATCTCCTTATTCGTGTGTTCTCTCTCTAGCATTCGATCACGATCTCCTTCTTCGTCATAGTTGCAACTCGATCCACCGTCTTCAGTCCATCATCACATTCAGAAATCAGCCCCAATCGAGTTATAAATCCCTGTATAAACTATGATTTGAAGTCCTCCCTCAGTCACACTCCGCTAGCTTCCCTTTTGATAGATCTTCCCCCCCTCCTTGCATCGTACTCCTTCTTTTTATTTTCTCCCACTGTCGATGGCCCCCTTCTCCTCCTCTATCACAGCAATGTTTTTCTTCTCCCTATTCTCCTCGTGTCCCTCCTCTATCGCTCTTCCTCCTATTTCCTTTTTCCCCCGAAACTCCTCTTTCAAAAATAGTACTTCCTCAATAGGCCCTCGAAAAGCGACCTTTTGTTTTTCAGAAAAGCAATCCAGTCCGCTCCCTCTTCAACCTTTCCAGCTTATTCTCATTACTAAAATTATCGGTGGCAGCATCTTTTCTGGACTATTCTAAGCACACATAGTTGCAGTTTGAACCACCCTCCTTAAATCCGATTCATCACATATCCTACACAATTTTGGGTCTAAGAGCTCCATAAGTTGTCCTTCGGCCACGAATGCGCAGCAATACGACACCATGAAATCCTTGTTGTCCATGAAACCCGTGGTGGCTATACATTTCTTCTTGTCCATACATCCCTTGTGGTGCATTAAGCCCATGTTGTCCATTATAACCATGCTGTCCATGATTACTAGACTAGCCATTTGTATCATATTGTCCTTGATGGGGCTAATTCATGTGGGGTGCATGGGGGCTACTAGGTAGAGCAAGGGAAATCCGATCCAACGTGGGAGAAGGCCTCAAATGGATGTTGCCTGCATGGTAGACGGGGGAATTCAATACGGGTTCATCATGTGTATGAGAGGGTTCCCCAATCTCATAGGTAGAAGGGAAAATTACCTTAGCGCCAAGTATACCCTGTGGACCATGCAACGGTTCTTGATGTGGAGGGCATCTAGACTCATGCCTAGAGTCATTGGTCTTCTCTTAGGATGAAGCGGTCGATAGTTGAGCAACAAAAGCAATGAGTTGCTCTAAGGCCAATTAAGTCTTTGAGTTTGAGATAGCCATGTGCTCGATCCCTTTATCAAACATGGACATCATTTGGCAGTGGTTGGTGACCATATCATTGTGTCGTTCCATATGACGAAGCTCATGTTGGCAGAGGGTATTGTGATTGAGAAGGGTATACGGGACCGTTTCACGCATTTCCTCCTATATGTCACCATGGTAATCTTTCCTCGAGCTTGGTTCCTCATTCATGGAGGTCGCGGAGTGTCTAATCTCCCTTTGGATTTCCTCTTTGGCCTTGCTTTTGCCTTTCTGGCTAGCCATCTAGATGCAATCCATAGGACCTATTGTCAGTAAAAGGGGCGTAACTCTTTGTAGGAAACTCCGATTGAAGAGGTTTTGTGCTCAAATAGTAGGGGAAAAAGTCCTCTTTGAGATGAGATATTAATATTTGTGACAAAAAATGATCAGAATTTTTTGTAATGGATTTACTGTGCCTGTCCTAGAGCAGTCTGCATCCTATCCATAGTGACCCTAGTGCACAAGAATGGACATAACTTTCAAACCGTAGCTCATATTGGGGAGGTTTTTTATTCAAACCGGAGGGGACAAAGGCCTCTTTGAGGTGAGCTATAGGGTTCAGTCTGACATTTAGGACAGAGTTTTGTGTAAAGGGATCTTTGTGATAGTCTTGTAGGACTATGACCAAAAATACTGCCTGCCCCTTAGTACCAAGGTACTATTTGGATAGAGCATAGATCAAGGGCTTGATTAGCCACATCAATAGCATCATGATCATACTGAGCATAATCCCAAGCATCATTGCATACCCATCAACTCTGTCATTAATGCATAAGTACATTCACTGCCATACATCTCCTTGACTGTATGTACTTCAAGTGTCATACATGGGTGCCATTAGCATTGTGGGTATCCAAGAGGGATCATTGGGACAGGGCAGTGGGGCTCATGGAAATACCTACACTTGCATACAAGTATCCGGGTCCAGATCACCAAGAGGTGAGCAAAGTTCCCCCCAGGCCGAGTTGTGTACCCCTTCAAGGTCTTAAGTGGTAAGGGAGGGTCACCTCTCTTTTGTCTTACTACCTCACCTGGCATCGGCCTTTTTCCTTAGCCGGAGTATACATGGTAGACATTTTTATTAGGCAATCAACATGAAATGCATTGGAAAGAAGACATTTCTCCTTTTCATGACATGCAAGGAATGACAAAGGTCGCGGTAGGTGTTACCTTGGCTGTCCAATGATTCATAGGGTGCTACTTACCCAATTTACAATGGATATTATTTTATTTTGGGATCATCCAAGATCACAAGACCAAATGGGGATTAATGTCAGCCATTACAATAATTTCCAGGAAGAGGTATGATGCATGCACACGAGGAGGATCGAACTATTAACCTATGCAATCCTGAATCTCTCCAACAATGGATTAAGCTCAGCAAGTGGCTAAATTGAGAGATTAAGATCAGACTGGCATACCTCTTTAGTGCTTCGGAAGAAAATTGAAGCATAAATCATCATGGTGCTTGATTGCTCCCTTGATCAAGTCCGGTTGTTGATTGGGGTATCCGTGGAAGAATACTTTAGCATTCAAATGCTCCTACTGATGAAGAAGACTCCCATGCTTGTCCTCGAGTTTGAGCTTCAAAGATTTGAAGCTTCAAGCGAAGCTTTCATGGCTTCCCACACAAAGCTCCTATGCATGGTGACTTCATGTCTTCCTTCGGAGTAGGAGAGGTCAAGCGGGGTTGAGATATCTATTGATGGCTGAGCTCGAGGGTTATGGGCTGAATCAAGAGCTTGGACTGATCAATAATGGTTGCCCATAGGATGTACAGCAGTGGAGTGCCAATGTCGGAGGATGGGGGGGGGGGGGGGGGGGGGTTAAATCTTACAGAGGGGGTTGAGCCCTTACCCCAAGATGCCAAGAGTGCCAAGGGGAAGGCCAGGAACAAGAGCAGGAGGTAGGAGGAGGCTAGGGACAGCAGCGCAATTTGCGCTGCAAATTGTGGTCTACTGCCTGCTGCTTGTGGCAGGGTTTTCCTCTTCACTTGGGTACTCTAGATGAAGCTTGAGATGGTGGGGATCAAGTGCAAGTGGTGGCTCGAGTCCTGGAGGTGTCTAGAGCAAGTTTGTGGGGGTTATTTGGGCTGTGAGCCATGGCAGCTTGCAGGAGGAGAGAGAGAGAGAGATGGTTAGAGCAAAAGGTAACTAAGGTTTTGCCCTCTTCCAACTCCTAGGACTCTAAACTTGGCCTAAAACCCTTAAAATTTGCATGAAAAGAAGTGACGACCTGCTATTTTAATCATTTTACCTCAAGATATGTCTAAGTCTCCAGCCATAGCTATTCCTTGCTCCAAAAATTTGAAGTTAACTGCAGTCCTTGCTGTACTTGTACTTCTAAGCTGAGTAACTAGGGTTTTTGGGATTTGAAAAGGAAGAAAGGAGAAAGAAGAAAATGACCAAAGACTAAAATTGTGATACCACTTGTAATGAAAGAAGCTGAGAGGAGAGAGAAGAAGAGCTGAGGAGACAGAAAGAGAGCAAGAAGAAGAAGAAAGAAGACTAGAAGAAGAGAGAGATAGAGAAAAGAGGAGAGAAGGAAGGAGGAAGCCATGGAAGCTCGAGATGAAGGTGAAGAGTATAATCTTGATAATAACAAATTTCCCTTATTTGGGGCTCTTACACCTTAAATACCCAGGTCAGTGTGACGGGGTGTCTAAACCCTAGTCAGTGTGTATCCCGCTTGTTACAAAAGATTGCATACATCAAGCATAAGGAATTCTTGAAGAGCAGAAAGAGAATACCGATGAGATGCTTTGTTGCATTTAACCTACTCATTATAAATAGTGACAAGGGTATTATCATGAGCTTGATCAATTGGTTGTGGCAGACATTCATAATTACCGAGAACAATATCATGCAAGTCATCGACTTCAAGAATAAGAAACATCTTTACTTTCCACTCAAGTAGCCGTTGTCCTTGAAAGTGAGGGATGGAACGTTGTCCAGAACTAAATCTGCTAACGATTATAGAATTTGAAATAGCTGGCTGAGAGAATAGGTATAATATGAGATCACAAAATCTACACACCATATACGAAACAATGACAAAAGTGCATCACAAAAAATCGTACATAGAAGCTATGATGTAAGGAAAGACATTTAGTTCAAAAAGCAAACTCCAAAAGAAAGAGACCCAAGATAGATGAAACATGGGCAAGAATAAAGTGAACCAAATTAGACAAAACATGCGAGAGAATAAATCACTCCAACATAGATGAGAAATATAAACAAAGCTCAAAACATTATCACTTTAATTTTTGGCCAAGAATAGATGATGATCTGAGTGGCTAATTTTGACAAAAAGATTGAAACATAAGAGTGAGTAATGGTGACGACTAAACCTATGTTGTAGAAGTATGCATGAAAAGCTATTCATCCTATTTATTTTCTTGTTTCAAGTCCAGTTTACCTGAATTGATATAAATTTTGACACAGAATCCCAAATTGAGCATTAATAGTTTCCCAAATATAAACTTTTGGGGCATCCAAGGAACGCATATCTATGATTCAAGATATATGCAATATAAATGATGATCGATGATGATTGAGTGAACTTCTTCTATGCTTAAGATTCATAACATAAGATGCTCATAATATACAAAATATATTAAATTTAAGCATAAAAGGAACGTGAGTCAAGAATAGAAGAGATACTACATAGGTGTACTTCCTAATTGTCTTCTTCAAGGAATTGGTTGTGGTTGATCGTGATAGCTCTGATACCATGTTGAAACGTAGAGAGAGAAGATATGTAGAGATGCGATATAGAGAGAGAAGAGACACACCATATGCACTCCCAAAGACTATATCATATTGATCACAATCTACATATATATAGGTTAGACCTAGTCTAGATAGGGTGAGCTCTATATAGCTCCAACAAACCAAAGATTAAGATTTTTCTTTCTTTTAAATCGGAACAAATGTTTCTTGGACTCTCAAACAATGTTTTGTTTTGTTCTTTTCCTAACTGAATCATCATCACATTCTAGCTCAATCTGAAGATAATAGAGAGCTCTTTTATGCATATTATAAGGATCATTGGATGATTGATCCACCATAGCTAAGGGTGTGATTGCAACTTTGAGTGTAAAACTACTGTATGAATTTTAAAAACAAGAAGAATAAGAAAGTGACTTGCAAGGAGAAAAATAAATTAAAAATAATGAAGATAGAGAAATGTAACTAATGTTTAAAAAATCAAATTAAATATTCATTTTCACTTCTTTCAAGGGAATATAGGATCTTCATTGAGTCAATCATTATCACCTTTACGATAGCCTACATTTCTAGGTTTTCTGCAAGCCATGACAATATTATAAGGATGACTTTTTAACAATTTTAGAAATGTTTATCTATCAGAATATAAACTTCAAGAAAATAAAAAATGGATTTTATTTTCTAAAATATTTTCTCTCTCTAGGATCTCCTACATTGCATTTTTGAGCCGTCAAATCTCACCTAATGAACCTCTCTTGCAAAATTACTAAGACCAAGGTGTGAAAGAAAAGGAGTAGAGAGTCCACTTAGTATATAAGAGCAAGATGTGAGCTAATTAAGGCTTAATCCTTGGAAGCAAAGACAAACCTCTAGAAAAGGCATTAGATATTCTAAAATCCCTTAATAGCTAATCGTTCAAGAAGAAATTGTAGGAGAGAGAAAGAGAGAGAGAGGAAGACATAAAGAGAGATAGAGAGAGAAGAGGAAAAAGGAAGAGAGAGATTGAGATAGAGATAGGGAGAGAGATAGAGGGGGAGAGAAGAGAAAAGAGAGAATTTAAGATTATAGAAATGCCAAAGATGTCATTGGATTGGAACTCCATCCCATCCACTGCTACCAACTATCATATTAAGATGTCAAGCTCTACATGAGCTAGCATCCACTATGCACCTTTGTGATGTGGTAGAACATTACTCACTACTATGTTAGGTAACTGATATGAGGATACACCAGTGATTCTACATCCCATCAACGGACACCAACTATCATGTTGAGATGTCGTGCTCTACATAAGCAGCTAGCATCCGCTATGCACCTTGGTGATGTGGTAGGATATTACTCACTAGCATGTTAGGTGACTGACATGAGGATACACCAATGATTCTACAACTGGAATACAACCATGTAGTCCACCCTTGGTTATGCCACATTTATTGTGCCACATCTTTTCTTAGTAGCTTCACACTTAGTGACTGCATGTACATATCATGTGGTACTTTCATATTAGTCTTTTATCATGTTGTAGGCTTACTTCTTTTGTGTGGAAGAAGAGATAAAAATAAGAAAAATAATATTTTATGCCTATCTCTTTGTGATCTCAAATATCCATTAGTTTATGCGTATGCTCTTGGATTCTTCATCTCTCTCCCCTCTTGTTTGTATTCATGTTATCAAAGTCATCCCACCGTTATGTGGAGATTAATTGAAGGCTGAGGTGAAGGCATTGGAGCACAAAAGTAAGCAAGCAAGCAATGGGTAAGAAACTCTTCCAACTTACTCTATTTGCCTTGGGTTATAGCCATAGGAGGCACTTTTGAGAATTTCAGGGTTGCTATTTCCAATTGTAGTGAAACTTAGTGAGCAGGAAAAATAGTGTGTAATTTTTTACATTTGAGATCATTTCGGCCTCTATTCTAGACCTACAATGGTCTTGACAACTAATAGCTCCTTGATTCTCTCAATTCTTATAAAGACTTAGATCATCTCACATGGAACAAATAAGTATTGGCTTGCAATTTTAAGGGGCCATCAAATAGATCATGTCAAGTTAATAAAGATTTGAGTGCCATATTCCCAATTAACATTGAGAATGCCGTTTTTTATAGTTTGCATTGCCTCATGTGCATGTTTGATAAGATATTGAAGTTGGATATCAATTATGTATATACAATAAAGACTTCCACTACCATAAAATCATAGTTTCTGAATTTTATGCAAAATGAAGAAGGAAGCAATGTTAGTGCCTTCATGCCATAATTATATATACCATTGAGCATATTAGGGTTATTGCTCAGTGCTAATTTTCATCAAATTTTCTAACTCCTTCCATATATAGAGCTTCTCGGCACTTAGTTGCTTGGAAATTATAACTAGATATACTATTTTTTGGAAGATCTAGGAGAGAACATTGTGGGTCTCCTTGGATACTTTAGCTATTGGTAGCCAACATATTTCCATTTTTTACTACACACTTAATGGCAGGAGAATAAGTTATCTTTCATATAGACCATCATTATTGAGCTTGAATCATCACCTTAGGGCCTTAGTATTTATGCTTATGTATGTGCTCATGTAAAAAAACCTTTTACTTTTAGTAGAAAGATGGCTATCTAGTTGTAACCAATTGTGGATGATGTCTTTCGATTTCTCATGTAATGATATGTTCAAAACAATGCCTACTTAAGGATATTGATGATGCGACTTGAAATTCAACATAATTTTCCTGAAAGTTGTGTGATTATTTTTTGTTGATCTCTTTATTTAAAAATATGAAGGCTAACATGTAGGTCTTCCTGTATATTTGATTTCTACATTTATTCCTATTATTATTCTAGAGGGAGATGCATGATGAATTAGGCCATTATACTTTGGTGATATTTCTTGGTTCATGTTGCAATACACTAATAATGTAGGCATGGTGCCTTGAAGAAAGGAAGTTGTAAGAGTAGCTTCTGGAAGTTTAGGATGTAGTTGTGTGCTATTTTCTATTGATTGATTTATTTAAAAATATGTAGGTTGAAATGTAGATATTTCTATATATTTAAGTTGTAGATTTGTTCTTGTTATTAGTCTGGTGGTGCGAGATTGTGATCAACTAGGCCATTGTACTTTGGTAATACTTCTTGGTTCATGTTGCAATACATTGATAACGTAGGCATAAGGCCTAGATGAAAGGAAATTGTAGGAATAGTTTGTGGAAGTGTGGGATGTAATGGCAACTATGATGTCTAAAGCACCTTGCATGGGCAAGGTTTATGTTAGAGAAACACTCTCGTTAGAGGGATTGGATTCTTATAAGATCTAAAGTAGGAGAATTGAGAAAATATTTAAGAAGGGAGACTCAACATGTCTTGTTCAAAGTAGAAGTTGAAATGCATTTTGAGACAAAGGTGATGTAGGATGAACTAATACCGCATGACAATTGGTGTAGTACCTATGAGTTGGCTAATTTTAGAGTTGTGATACACTCAAGGATATATTTTTGAAAAGGTTTTAGAAAGAAAAAACTCCAAGCGATATCTTAAGGAAATTTAAGGATATGCAGCAGCAGTAGAATGTGTTGATGTAAAACTATGTCTAGAAATTTAAAAAATTGAGTAAACCGCATTGCTCTAGCTCATAGACCATCTCAAGAAATGTAAATTTCATAAAGTGTTCTTCTAGTCTTCTACCATGCTTTCCATATGTGATCTTCTATTGCTAATTAGGTTAATCAAAGAGCTAGAATTCCACACCTAAAAACCATGTTGCAATTCATTATAGCTTCCATGGAGGCTTTCATTCTAATCAATTAACTTTCCTACTACTCGAGGACCCATAAAATGATCACTTACTTTGCAAAAAAATATTTTTTGTCACCAATGCATTCATAATGAGGTATATTAAAACCCACTTCCAAATTCATGATAATTGACCATAGACAATGTAAATTTAGCATATACTTAGGGCAAGAAATCACCTAGACTTTGAGTAAAGGTAGAGTCGCTATCAAGCTTCTCATTAGTTTTCAACTATTGGACACTGAACCACATGACATCCGACCCCTCTAGACTTGCACAGTCTTTGATATTTACCGCTATGCACAAGTCCATTTGGAGTAAAGGGGTCAATCTTGAGCAAAATGTGGACACATAAACCACTATTGATGGTTTTAAGAGAGGAATTGAGGATGTCCTTGTGGTAGGAATTGCCCTCTTTGGCCCACCTACATAAAACATTTAGTATTCAATACTTTAGGTCATGGAACCAAAAGAAGAAGGATGTCTCAACGACCACCTCAAAATCACAAAGTTTGAGCATCCGAATCTCCAAGTGGTGTAATGGAGGGGAAATACTTAGGTCAAGTTGACCTAAGTATAAAAGGTGTAAGGGACACTGCATAGGGCCCATTTTGATGAATATACATTTGTCCTTTCACCTTCCTCACCTTCTTCCCTATCCTTCCATGGCTGCCAGCCATTTGTCTCTCCTCTTCTTGCCTTTCTCTCTCTACTCCTAGTCTTTCTCTCTCCTTGTCACCGTCTTTCTCTCTCCTCTCTGCAGTCTCTCCCTTCTCTCCTTCTCTCTCCTAGGTCCCCTTCATTACAGTTGATATCAGAGCTTCGGTCTTTGATCCAATCTTCTCTCTCCTTCCTCACATCTAGTTGTAGTGTTTTTAAAAAAAAGAGAGAGAGAGAAAACCCTAGTCAAACAGGTACAGGAGCTGTAAGGAAAATTAATGGAGTACCACAAGGTGTTGGCAGCTTTCATGGACTTCACACAAGCTATGGCAGGAGGCTCAGTTAAATCTTGAGGCAAGGAGACAAAAAATGATAGCTCGTTTTCAACTTTGAGGTAAAATTTTAGGGGTTTTGGGTGAAGGAGGTCACTATAGGACTAGACAGAGGTCTAAATGGGGTTACTTCTTCAAAAGTGAGTCTTCTTCTTCAAATTTCAAAATTCTCTTCAAGCTTTCATGGTGCAACCAAGATCTCTACTCCATTTCTTGTCACGATCTTCATCTCTCTGCTACAATGGATAGCATGGGACATTTCTTGTTTGCTAAGCTTCACATCAAGCACCATCTACAGTAGTATTCAGCTCCATTTCTTCTTCTACAAGCATTACATTCTCAAGGTGTAGCTGTTGGTAGTCTTTACATCTACATGGGCTTCAATCACAAACTACCACTTGCAGACCAGTGACCTCAACTTATCAGTGGTGAACTCCATCCCCAGAAGTTTGTGAGGACATTTTTCCCTTGGACATCCTCTGCACAAAGCTCGGCTTTCACTGTGAGGTCGCCATTGTCGATGCTCAGTTTCACGTCATCCTTGCCATAGCCTGGCAGGTCTACACGCAGATTGAAGCACTTGTCATCCTCAATCACATCCCATGGAAGCCGATCTGTAGTACCCGTCCGCAGCAGCGGCATGACAGCAGGGGGAAAAGCGGAGCCGAAGATGCGATCTATGCTATATCCATCGTGTCCAGCAGCGATGTTGCTTGTCCGAACGGAAAGCGCATGCCTGGCAAGAAACCCCTTGGTGTCGGAGCATGCACAGCATTGGCAGTTGCCGAGGACGTAGCTATGCTATTGTTGCCTCGGTTTTCCTTCCCAGACACCTATAGAAACTGGGGCTTTTGTGGGCATTGCCATTGCTGATACCATCAATATTCTCCGTCTGATGCTGATCTAGAAGTGGGGGCAGTGCTCGCATTGCAAACACCTCCTCATCATCATCCTCGCAATCAGCCCAGGAGGTGACAAAGACAGGCGCGAGAGCCCAGGCGCAGTGACATCAGGCTGCACCTCTTTCCCAACAGATTCGGCATTATCCTTGACTGATCTCTTCTTGCTCGACTTGCGGCGGCGGCTCTCGAGGGCGGAGAAGATGTTGGTGCTGTTTATGGCGGGTAACCCATATCCATCGTCTCTTCAGCTCCCTGGGAGCATGATAACAAAGATGTAGTACAGAGAGTCCACTGAAGAGGCCATTGTTTTAAAGGTGGGGATCCAGACTCCCCTTGGTCATGTTTTATGCCTAAAGTGCTCAGTCTTCTAGCCGCAATCTCTGGGACTTTTGAAGCAGCAGATAAAGTGGAGTTGCATCTCGCATTTTCTGTGGTTTCCGAGAATGCATCTGCTTGCACCATGTCGCTTGCACTGTCCATTAGCTCGTGCTCCTCATAAACAATAGAATCCTGGTTAACCTTGGCTTCATTCAGCACTCTCAGACAGACCCCGACACCTCCTTCAAGACGAAAACGCGCAGCATGGCCTCCTCTCAGGCAAAGGATCCGCAGGCCGCACCAAGGGCCAAGGGTTGGGCACAGCAGCAGCCGCCTCTCGCCGAACGGAAAAAGCTCTCCAATATTACTAATCAGGTCATAAACCAGTAGCTACAAGGCCATGGTCTTCGCCTGGGGAAGGGAGCTCTAGCGGAGAAGGTGCAAGGGAGCTTCCCATCCACCGTTAAAGCAGATCCGGAGTCCAGTCAAGGCTTCTCCAAGCCAAGAACCTTGAATGTAACATCGCTTGGACCAGTAGTCCTACGGGTGAAGGGAAATACGGAAAGAAGGCTAGTGCTGTCATGCGCAGCAAATCCAAGAACAAGAACCTTGGGAGATCGTCTTTGCGTTGGTCTGCTTTCTCATGTGACAGAAAAGATTCAAGATTGTCATCCAATGACCCATCTTCTGCAAACCGATCCATCTCAGCCAGTTGATTTGGCGAAGTAAAGAAGGCCAGTGCTGTCATGCGCAGCAAATCCAAGAACAGGAACCTTGGGAGATCGTCTTCGCGTTGGTCTGCTTCCTCATGTGACAGAAAAGATTCAACACTTTCATCCAATGACCCATCTTTTTCAAATTGATCCATCTCAACTAGTTGATTTGACGAAGTAGCTAGAGTAGATGGAATAACATCACCTGGTGTTTGAGTAGAAGGAGTAGATGGAGCAGAGTTTGTCCCAACAATGTTTCCAATCCCTGTGCTATTTGCTGGGCCAGAAGAGGATACAGGATTGCTCCACTACATTGAAAATATCAAGCATATGCAAGCTCCATGGATGGATACTTTGCATGGCCCGGTTTCCTAAATGTCAGTGATCCCATTTTCACAAAATCAAGTCAAGGCCAGGTTATTTCTGAGCATGGAACTCTATCAGGCCATGAGAGTGTACATAGAATGGGCAATCTCATATCAGGCCAACCTAGCTGAGCTAAAACAGATGAATCCTGTGTTTCTACCATGAAATGAATTATGGACTATGGATGAATGACACTCCTCTCTTAGGTATCGGCAGGCAAGCCTATGTCCCAAATGTTGAGGGCCATCCAAGTGGGAGCAATCAAGTGGCCAGTAATCACAATGGAAGCAGTGCAAGTGGCAAAAAGAATCGAATGACTGATGGAGAGTGCTAGTTCAGGGAGAGTGATACATGGAGAACACCTTCCTTAAGTGAGCTACCTCAAGAACGAACCGTTGAGGGATCACATCGAGCAAAGCGACAGAATTGTTTTGAAACGTCTAGTAACCTCAGCAATTTCGATTCTCAAGGATCTAGAACCAGCAAGACCAACATGCCAGCTGGTGTAAATGTGGGGCATGGGTGGCAAACTGGGGCTTATGGTTATTTTCAGCCACCATGTTCAGGGCAAGTGAATACTGACAGTGAGTTTACACAAGACCCTCCTAATGTTTTAGTTAACACAGGCTCAAGCAATGGGGTACCCAGTTGGGTAGCGAGAAGTGGAGCTAGAGAATTGGTTTCTCCTAGAGCTGAAAGTTGGGATGTAGCTAAGGGGTCACTGTCTAGTGCAGGCACCCCTACGGTTCACTTGTTTGATGGTTCTTTCCCTGATGGGGCATTTAGTGGAGGATCAAGGATAAGCTCTGGAACTTTGTCAATAGGCAACAACAAGGGTAAAGGGTGCCTAGTGGATCATCCAGGAAGAGAGTTGCAAGTATCTTATACTGCCGTAGGCGATCATAGTAGCTCCTTTGTGGTGGGGCTGATAGGCATCATGCAAGGCAAGCTCCTGAAAATAAGCAAGGTTTGGATTCCTTGCTTTTTGCTTACCCATCACCCCCTTGTTTGAAGCCGATGGAGGAGAAGGTGCCATTTGAATTGGGAGCCTTGCATGTGATTCTGTGGATTATCTGGAGACTAGCAAATCTGATCATATGCATGGTGGAAGAAGTTCTTGTTAAAGAAGAATGTCTGCACTAGGTCTTTCATTTGATACTTCAGCATTCCAAGCTTTAGAATCAGGCAGAGCTCCTAGTTGGGTAGGAGCTAGTACTGAAAACAAGTCTGGAGAGGCTGTAGCAGTCCGTGGGATTCCGGGCTCATTTGAGAGAGTGCTGAATCCCCTTAATGGCAGGTCTGGACAGGTTGCATCAATCCATGGGATTTCGAGCTCATTTGAGAGAGTGCTGAATCCCCTTGATGGCAGTGGCCAGGCTACTGCAAATCCAAGTACTGTTTTCCATTCTAGTGGACCATTATCTCATATTTCAGCTCCAATCCCTAACAGCCGTAGCTCTACAGGGGGGAGCACAACTATGCCACTGCCATCTGCCTCGACTGACCATTTGGCCAGATTTGGATCATACTCCAATAGATTTGATCAGAAGTATGGCTATCATGGGCAGCATGATTATGCTTACAAGCATTCCTTTATGCAGCAACATAGTTCTTATGCAAGTCATGATCATGGACATGTAAATTGTAGCTCATACAACCTTGGTCAACAGCATGCATATGGAGATTCTTATGTAATGCAGGAGCAGCAAGCAAGTGATTATGACTGACATCATGCCGATACCTATGCTCGTGGACTTGCCAATCATCATACTTATGGTCTGCCTAGGATGTAAGGACACTGTTGTAGTCATGTTGGACAGTCATCATGCAATCTTGGGCCTCATGTTTATGGGCAACAATATGGCCAAGGTTTTGGTAGTAAGCAATAGCAAATAGATGTATTTGGGCAGCAGCATGAACATTTTTGTGACATGCATTCTCATAGAGATAATGGACAGCATGACCAATGCTATGGGACCAATGATCAAAGACAGCATGCTTATGACGCTTATGCATGTGATGCGCAGCAGGGCTATTATCAACATATGCAGCATGGACAACATGAATATCATTATGAGCAGTAGCCACATTGGTATGACCATCCATATGGAGAGCATGAGCATTATGGTCATGAGCATGGACAGCCATCTGCTGTACATGAGCAGCAAGATGACTATGAGCAGCATGTCAGAACTATTACTGAGCTGACTGATGGTTTGGAACGTGTGAGCTGGTGCTCAACCATTGTACTCTTGTCATAGTGGAATCCAGGGGGGTCCACCTTATAGAACATGTAAGATACAATGTGAGTTCAAAAGAAAAAATATTATATTTAGTAAAATTTACAGGTTTATATTTACAAAAGGGGTTTTAAATTACAATTTGAAAAACATTTGTAAGTTTAATAAAGCAAAAGGGATCATTTTAGGGTCTTATAGCATGTAAAGAAAGTGCATTTCTTAGTACGCTTTAAACACACATTACATAGATGATTTCTTATAGGTGGACTTCCTAGGAGTTGATTCCTATTCCTAGTTATATCTTGTGCATTGTCTCTTTCATTGATATTGTGTCTTTCATTATTCCGTTATGTGTTTTGCTCTTCTAACACCTTCTTGCTCAATAGAATCTACAAATAGACTAATGTCAATTCAATTGATGTGTAGTACTTTGAGTTTTCCCATTGATTGAAGAGGTAATCTAATTGATGCAAAGAATATACATATCTTATTATCACTTTGTTTAGTGGCCAAAAGTCAACAAAAATCCTACACTCCCCCATTATCTTTCTTGACTAGAGGAGGTTCTATTCCCCATGGGCTCTTTGATGGTTCTATTATCGATTTTGATAGCATGTCTTTAATTGCATTGTTGATTATTTGCATTCCTCTTGGATATGTCCTTTACATTAAGAATTTAATAGGTTGGATTGGATAAATTTTAATTTTATAAAATATCAAAGCATTTAATATATTTGTAAATATTTGAAGCATCTTTTGGACATCTTATTGTCATTGTAGTATTGGCATTGCACTTAATTGTACCAAACTTTCCTCAAGCCCATTGTCATATGCTTAGAAAGAGATTTTATTAAAACTATCTCCATAGATATCTTTGAAATTACATAGAGCTTACTTGCAGTGAACTTGATGGATGAAGTGTCCACTTGCATTGAGAGTGATTAAATGGCCAGTTTGGAAGACGTACACTAAGGTTTAAATCATAGGTGTACAAGATAATCAAAAGGGGGTTAATATTAGTAACAAAAATAATGAATTTAGAAAGATTAGCAAATACCAATAGTCCTATAAAATGAGAGGAGGAAACTAATAGATGGTGGCTACATATACAATGGATTTAAATACCAAATCTCTAAGGCTATACGCATTAGACACCTTACTAGTGATACGATACGGGAATTGCATGCTGTGGGCTTATGCTATCGATATGCTAAGCCAATATCTTATAATCATCAAGCCACATGCAGGGCAAAGACTACCAAAATACTATTGGTATTAGAGTATTATGATGCGAAGGATGGAGAAGATCTTGTTGAAGACCATTTCTCTCTCCTCTTTTTGCATTTCTCTCTCTACTCCTAGTATTTCTCTCTCCTCATCACCCTCTTTCTCTCTCTTTCTCTCTCCTCTCTGCAGTCTCTCCCTTCTCTCCTCTCTCAGAGGTCCCCTTCATTACAAGTGGAAAGAAGGAGGACACTAACTTCCATGTTGCTCTATTTGAGACTAGATGGGCAGCCAATTAATTTGGTCATTAGGATAAGAAGAAACAACTTTAGCCACAATTCACAATAATGCAATATTTGTCATGATTCATTTGCATTATCTTCTTCTTCCTCTCTTGTAAGTAGTTCTAGTCTTGTCTTCTTCTTCTTATTAGTGGAAGAATCTCTTCTCTTAAATGGTTTGATGGATTTGCAGCTTGTAGTCTAGCCGTTTTCTCTTTATCTTTGCACTTTCCTACTTTTTATCTTTTGAAATATCCTCCATATTATGCTCATGTGGAGAACTAGTAAGAACCAAATGTGGATCTGGTCTCATCTACCACTACTCTTGGTAGCCCTCTTAGAAGTACCTAGATTTCCATCATCTTTTTTTCTCCTTTCTTCTTGTGTGTTTTGAGACTTAACAAGGTAATAATAAACACAAATTCTCTTAGTAGACCTATGTTAGAAATACCTAGATTTTCATAATCTCTTTTTCTCTTTTATTTAACAATAATTTCTATGTTTTGAGACTTACTAAGGTATGAATAAACCAAAAAGGAATCTATCAGAGCATCCCAACCTCTCTTTTCCCGAAATATTCTTTCCTACTTGATTCAAGTGTGATATTGAAAGTTTTTTCTTTTTTCTATCTCATTGGCCGCCACCAAAGAAGAAATGGCTTCAACACTGAGCTAAAATTTGGCTTTGAACTACACTAGCTACCTCTTGGAAGACACCAAACCACCTGTACCATCTCCATCAACCATCACAAACTTGGCACAAAACTCTCCCACTTATTGATAATGTAGTTCAACTTACAGGCCATTGTCATTGTTTTTGCTAGATCACACATCAACAATCTCACATCCCAAAAGGAAGCGTTGTCGTTGCATTGGGGTTTGAAGGTCTACCACCGAGGCTTAGAGCAGAAGAAGAGTGTGGGATTCAAGGTTTGGAGAAGGGGGAAAGATTGGGGTTTGACAAGATTCGGGTTTTAGAAATGACTTAGTTGAAGAAAAAGATATCAAGCTTTTTCTGTTTATTTAGAATACATGAATGGAATGAATGACTTTGTCTTGATCACATCAAATGTATTTGGGAATAATAAGCCATTACATAAGGGATAAACTCAGATTTAAACCAAATGTTTATTCCAAATGCAAGCTCAAATGGTTTTTATTTCATATACATGGATGGATTACAACTTCAAGAAACAAGTATTTTGATGGTAGACTCAAGTACATTCAAGACATAGATCAAAAACTCATGAAATGCATTGATAAAGCATAAATTTAACTTCAGCCCTGTTTTAAAACAGTAATTTCCAGCCCATATTCAAGCTCCAAAAGTGTACATAATCTCAAGTACAAGCTCCTCTAATCATTCGCAAGTAAAGCCCGGATGTTAAGAGGTCAATTTCCTCTATTACAACCACATAGATCACTTGTTTACTCATAAAAATGGACAAGAACATTGGGCTGCCCTATTTATGACTAGTTTTTTTCAACCCATAACAGCCCATACACCTTCAAAATCCTCCCCCTTTGCTTGCCCCAAAGCCACTCAAGTACTTGGGTACAAGACGGGCTTCATTGGACCATGAATAAGGTAAAAGAATGAGAGAAGACGTACATAAGAGCAGGCTGAATACTTTTCTCTCAGGTTTTCCCCCTTTATAGACTGTCATACCATTTATTTTCGCCATACCAAATGGATGGGTAAGAGGAGCTCTCACCTTTCTTGTTTGTATCTCCTTCTTCAGCTCCAGTTTGCCTTTAGTTTGCATGCTTTGGACCATGCACCATAGGCCACAGCTCTTCTCCAGTTGCCATAGGTATGCAGGCCCGCTTTTTGCATCGAAAAATGCGGGCTGCATCGTGCTTAGCTCCCACTTATCACTTTGACCACTTAGGTCACTTATAGGTCATTTTAGTCCATTATTTCAGGTCCCCCATGAACCTAGTGGACTTTTGGCACTTTTCTTGATTTCTAACCAAATTTTCCACTTGAACCAATTTGGCTTAGCCTGCAAATTGTCAATTACTTCCAGCTGATCAAGTTGTAGGTTCCTATAGACTTAATTTTTTATCAATATACATGGTACAACTGAAAATTGTATGGCAAATACAAAAGAACTTATGTAACTAAGTGATATCTAAGTTGGTAGTTGGG
Organism: Lygodium microphyllum; assembly: GCF_053477565.2. Taxonomy (NCBI): domain Eukaryota; kingdom Viridiplantae; phylum Streptophyta; class Polypodiopsida; order Schizaeales; family Lygodiaceae; genus Lygodium; species Lygodium microphyllum. The sequence goes on from NC_141158.1 coordinate 45,888,295, forward strand.
TAACAATGACTGAGTTATGTATGAAGATTCCTCATATAAATCCTAGTAAAGTTCTTTTGTGTTCATAAGAATCCCATGATTTATTTTATGAACAATAAACTCTTTGACATTCATGTTGAGATTCAGCAATCACACTCATTGACAGCCTCTTTGTATGGAGCTTCAGGGCCAAGGACATGCATGGTTACCTATCCCATATGCACAGTGGTGCCTACTGCAGTTTCCTACTTTCCTATAAAGCATTGTACTTGCTTCCTTTTCTTAATATAATGATAGTACTCTTTTCTTTTCAGTGAAGTGTCAATGTCATTGTCCACATACACAAGATTGTGTTTATGAGTCCAAGTCTCAATCTTAGAACCTAATTCACTTGTGTAACAAATAGTGTCTTTGTCTTCTCCATCATGAGTCCACACTTCTCCTTCCATCCACCATAACTCACTCCTAGATCCCACATCATTCACATGGTATCAGAGCACAGAAGGGCATGGCACTGCTCCTCCAACTCCAGTTCACTCTTATTAGTCCTTCTACTCTCATTACTCTGATAGACTGTTTTAAAAGCCTTTTCTGTGACAGCCTCTGGTGTCTACCATGTTCGTGGTGTGCCCACACTTTGCAGGTGGTTCTCATTATAGCCTCTACACACTTTGTGCCTTTCTAGTTGTGATTGAGGAGGGGTGTTGAGATTCAACAAGCACACTCATTGACAGCCTCTTTGTATGGAGCTTCAGGGCCAAGGACATGAAGGGTTACCTATCCCATATGCACAGTGCTGCCTACTGCAGTTTCCTACTTTCCTATAAAGCACTCTACTTGCTTCCTTTTCTTAATGCAATGATAGTACTCTTTTCTTTTCAGTGAAGTGTCAATGTCATTGTCCACATACACAAGATTGTGTTTATGAGTCCAAGTCTCAATCTTGGAACCTAATTCACTTGTGTAACAAACAGTGTCTTTATCTTCTCCATCATGAGTCCACACTTCTCCTTCCATCCACCATAACTCACTGCCATGTCCTAGATCCCGCATCATTCACAATTCACCCCCTCCTAACCTGCACATCCTCCGGCATGTGCCATTTCACAAGATTACAGGTTTAAGGAGGGTCTTCTTCTGACATATCTTCATCTTCATCCTCTAAGTCTTCTTCATCTTGCTTGTCTTCAAGTAGATGGCTCATATCCAAGTCATCAAGCTCATAAGTTGAAGATTCTCTCCATTTGAAGAGCTTAATACGTTTACTGGCTATTGGTACTTTTACCATGGTTCCATCCATTTCAGCCAAAGTATAAGTAGCATTTTCATGTACTACTTTCACTACATATGGACCAAACCATCGCTTGGCTAGCTTCCTATGAGCACTATATTGATTGTCTAGGCTGCTATCATAGACAAGTACCCAATCATTCTCTTGAATAGCTCTCGGACGAAGTCGATGATGCTTGTCAATTCTTTAATCTTGCTGCGTTCAGCCTTTCAATGGCTGTCTTGACATCTTTTGGCCTTCTTTCAAGTTGCCTTATGTGCAAAGTCAGCAATTCTTCTCTATTTATGCCTTCATCCCAAGGCAAGATACTCCATGTGACAATAGACTCCTCAATAGGCATAATAGGTGGCTACCCATATATTAGTTCAGTCGGCATATAACTTGTTACTACACTATGGGTAGTTTTATCAGCCCATAATGCGAATGGTAGCATTCTAGGCCATTCCCTCATCTTTCCTTTGCAAGATTTTGCCAATGCTTTAAGAATTGGTTGATGACCTCTTTCGCTCTTACCATTGCCTTCAGGGTTGTAGGTTGATGTAAGAGATAGCTTAATTCCCAATTGAGCAAAGAAATGGGGAGCCTTATCGGCGTCCAATTCTCCTCTATCAACAGTTACTTTGGCAACACAGCCATACCTACAAAATACTTCTTCAAGTAAAAATCTACAAATGGCTTGAGTAGACTTTGTTGTCAAGGCTTTTCCTTCCACTTGATTTGTGAGATCTTCTCTGGCAAGTACTAGATATCTCATGTTCCAAATTCCTGTAGGCATGGTTACTAAATCAATAATCCATCTATAGTGAATGGATAAAGGAAAGGTAGGCTGAAGCCCATCTCTATGCTTAACTATAGAGTACATTTGACAAACATGACGAGACTCAACAAAATGCTCAATGTCTTTATACATGTTTTGCTACCAAAATTTTTCTTTTATTTTTGCAAAAGTGCACTATATGCCTCTATGACCAGCCAATAGGCTTTCATGAAATTCTTGCATGACCTGTCTTTGAGTCTTCTTATCTCTTAAGACACGAACAGGCGCCCTTCCTTTCTTTTTCGCATACCTCCAAAGGTAGCCATCTTTGAGAAAAAAACCATAAGCTTTTCTCTTGATTCTCTTGAACTCTTCATTAGTCCAATCTTCCTTCTTTGTCATAGTGCTCAGAAATGGGCAAATTTTTAGCCCATCACCTGCATAATATTCTTCTTTAAAGTGTGAACAAACCATAACAAACATTGGGCATGTTGTCTATCAGCTGCCCACTGTCCTTCTATGGTTGTTTCTTCCTTCTTTACTGGGTATGCCTAAGATGACCCCTCTCCCACCTGTCTCCACGCTCCTGGGCATATCTAGGAGACCCCTATACATATGATATACTGACTGGGGTAGTATCTATTAGTATAGCATCCATATGGGTGCCACCTGCAGATGGCTGGAGAAAAAGGCGGAGTAGCTAGAGTAGATGTCCCCATAGGTGTGACAAATCCTAGAGGTGACACAACTCTAGCAAAACGACGAGACGGAGATACCGCATCTATGCCTCCACAGCAACCGCCTAAGCCACACTCCTTGGAACCGCCATGAGCAAGGAGTAGCACTTGTATCCCGTGCCGACTGCGGGCTCACTGCCTCTGTATCTCTATAGCATCCCCCTGACTCTAAAGCACTCCCTCCCTCTGGTACAAGTCTGGAGCGTCAACCTTGTCTGCTCGAAGTTGAAGCGTTTGATCGCACCGAAGTAGATCTAATAGAGCGGCCTGATGATGTTCGAGAGATAGCTCCTGGTCCGCCATGTCTCTGAATCTTGCCATCTGATTAGGAGACATGTACATGAAGATATCCTGCAACTCCTCATCACTCATCCTGATGATCTAAGTATCCAAAAAGGTCAACTACACAGACAAAAAATGATGTTAGCGTAATCAATTTAAATCATACAAAACACGGTAATATAAATCTTAAAAAAAAAGATCTCACTTATAATGGATATCTTATGTACCCTTATAAGCGATTAGTCAACGAATTAAGTAAGTAGATGCTCCAAGTATGAAGTATCCTATGGTCCCATGTCAATCTTCTAACACAACTCTGCATACACTAGAAGGTCGATAGATATATCACCACAAAAGGATGAGTCCACCTCGTTCTCAAAGAATCCTTGGACTATTGTATTTCCATCATTATTAGCCGATGCTGGCTCCTCTACATGCTCCAAGATTTCGGTGGCATCCACCTCTTGCAATATGCACCCCTCTATTTACATATTGTCCTCATCTATGCTCGAAACATTGCTTTGATCATATACTCTCACACTTCGGGGAGTTGAAGGTATAACATACCACCATCAAGGTTGTCGGGGGTTTGGATAGAAGATTGCATGTTCCCAAACACGTAAAAGAGAGATTAAACTATTGTGACATGTATGATGTCGTAATATAATTAACAAACAAATGAGTTCATGCACCTATTCGCAATGGGCTGGCAACACAAAGGTGTCATGCAAATCCGTCCATTTTTTTTCAAAATCTATTTCGAGAAATCCAAATGGACCTCGTCGAACTGTTGCTCGAGCTCCTTAAAGTACCATTTTGAACCACTGCACATCGAATAGTATCATGGAGAAGCTATGGTAATCCACTATAACAATACTTTGCAAGTTCCCAAAATACTCCATCTCATCTATAATTGTGTTTGGATCCGTTGCTTGTCGTCGGCTCTCCTGCTCGAACCTTGCCATGATACCATAGTCCATTGTGGGAGCACATTTTATCAATACGCTCCACTCGAAAATGCCGTTCGTGTGACCACGCTGCACTATATATTTTGTACCGTATATTGAAACACTCAAATTAGTTGTCACATATAAAATATAGATACGACAAATCCTGAACACATCATCACCTTTGGACTACATCCCCTCGAGAACTCCCACTCCCCAATTGAGACCTCCGCCCCTTCGCGAGATGCTGCGGTCAAAGCTCCATGTAACCATCAAGTTGACATGAACCGCGACATCTCCTCCATGCCCTCGGGATATCAAATCAGTCGATGGTGTGTACTATATCGAAATTCAGATCGTGCTTCCTCTCAATCTTGCCTAGCGATCTGGTACCTGGCGAGCCACGTCTCCATAGAGGCATGGTGTAACATACAAAAGTGATTCACCTTCTCCTCCATTGCAACATCCATTCTTTTTGCTACCCCATTGTCAACCACCACATCTCCGGTCAGTCTATCATTGTCCTTCAGCGACCATGGCATTTTGCTGTCTGGATCTACCATTGGTAGCCATTGTGAAATATGCACTAGCGTCTCAGACACCAACCAACCTTCAGCCATGCTACCTTCTGGCCAGGGTCGTTGTCTCACAAAACGTTTTAGGGTTTTCATGAAGTGCTCCAAGAAGAATATCCATCCCGTATGGACAGGTCCAGCAATCTCCACTTCATCTACAAGATGCAGAAGAAGGTGGATTTGTATACTGAGTATGCTGATAGGTAGGTATTTCTCAAAGAGACAGACTGTCTCCACTGCTCCCCGCCTCGCGGATTCAATAGAGGACGTCTTAATCTCATTCTCTGAGATCCATTACACTAAAGTCGACAACCTGTAAATGGCCCCGCATATTTCTGGAGTAAGACATCCTGCGATCGCGATCGGGTAGTACAAACTACCACAAATGAAAAAGCATTATAAACAATGGCTACACTCCAAATAGAAAAATACACACGCACGCCAATTACAATCCATTCGTAGTACAAACTTGACATATCTTATACCAGCCATGGGATTTTAGCCTTGATAATTGGTCATCTTTAGAAAATGCAGACTTGAGAGAACGCATCATACCCATCGGAGTGCGGATAGACTTGACTATTTGCTTCACAATACGCTCTTCTTTAGTGGAAAAAACCCAAGGAGCACGAGGTAGCTGCATGCAACCATCAACACTCGACTGTGGCCAAAGTGCCTCCATCTTGTTTACCTCCTTCAAGTCCATTCATGCCCCTATAGTGTCTCTCTTTCTTGTGATGTGGTCCCATAGCAAGCTGCCCAAATTCTTCAAAGTATACATGGGATCCAACAAGTGGTTGATCTGTAAGTGGGTCCAATATGGCAACTGGTAGAAAACTAAGAACCGTCGCATTTCGTTTGGATGTGACTCCGTGTGGACCATTTTCAGCTCGTACTAGCTTGCGGTATTCATACGTGTTGGAGGTCATCTAAGAAAACCTTCCCTGAGTTTATGACCCCTGGCAAAAAAGTGGAGTGTCCTTGATTTATCATCTTCTTCATGGTTCGTGACCTTCGAGAGTCTAACTGTGGCCCGCACAATGGACATGCATGATAACCTGAGGTAACCTGACCTGTTCCAACACCTGTATCCAGTGAATACAAACTTGAATGAGATAAAATATAGATATTACCAACGAGAATGGAAGCCTATTTACCTGAGCACTCTCCAAATCCCAAAAATTCATGTATTGTCCACATAAGAATGGCTCGAATATTAGCAGACCGTCGACCATCACGCTTGCTCATATCTTACACAGTGACCCCCTCCTCCCATAGAATCTTAAGCTCATCGATTAATGGATGAATATACATGTTCATATTTTTGACTTTATAGCAGTCGGGGATGAGTAAGATAAGGATGAGATATTCTTTCTTCGTAGAAAGCCATGGAGGGATATTGTAGTTGACAAAGACTATAGGCCACATACTGTAAGAAGTTGAGCATAGACCGAATGGGTTCACGCCATCCATTGCAAGACTGAGTCGAAGATTCCTTGGTTCTCGGACAAAGCCTAGGAAGGTAGAGTCAATGTAACTCCATGTGCGTGAATCCATTGATATTCATTGAACTCTATCTGTGGACCTATTCTGCGCATGCCACGTTATCAAGCTCACTATGCTGGACGTACGAAACATGTGGTTTATGCCGAGGGATAAACGAAAAGTATCTAAGAACTTTTTGCAGGATGGTTTGCCCTTGCAAGTCTTGTCGATACCTGTGAGCACCACACTTTGGACATGTCTCCATAGTCTTGTATTCTCCTCAAAACAGTATGCAATCGTTGATACATGCATGGATGCTGTTGTAGTCCATGCCAAGATTTCATAAAACATGTCGTGCAACATCACGAGACTGAGGCATGGTATTTGGAGGTGATAATATATGATATTTTAGTAACCTGAAAAAAATCATAAAACACCTTGAAAAAGCACAAATGTTTTTTATGATAGTGGTAAAAAGAAATCAACAAAGCATACGTACAAGGTACCTGAACAACCCGGTCACACTCGCATCGCTCCACCCGTATTTTTCTTGCACACTTAGGAGTGCAAGCAATGTCTTCAGGTGAGATACTTGGCACCCATCATATAATGGTATGGATGCTTCCTCTCTAAGCGGATCAGAAGTCTCAATATCCATGGGAATCAATGCATCGATCATTGCCTCCATCTCAAGCTCCAAGATTATAGGTAGGTCGGGAAGGCTGCTTGTCTTCTCTGGTATTGATGGTATAGATTGGGTAGTACCTTCCAAGTGGTGGATTGGCTCATGCACTCCATCCATCACATGCCCACAAACTCTTCTAATTGGCCGCAAAGGGTGCACTTCTCCTTAGGACGAGATATCACCTCCCTGGATAGAAAATTTTCCAGCCACACCTAATCTTCTTGTATATGGTATTCAATTAGCTTGCGAGTACAATGCATGATTGACATTAACTTTTCTTACCATTTGCTGAAAATCCAAGATCGCCTGATCAATGATCTCAAATTGAAACTCGCCAAAATGTCGTACGTGTTCTATAGACAATCGAAGTTTTCGTCTATTTGCCAGATTGCATTGAGAGTAAGGACATGGGACATGCTGATTAAGATACGCCTCACGATCTTGAATAACAAGAACTTCATCGTTTTCCATTTTGTCTACGTTATGACAAACCATGTATTTTTGTTATCATTCTTTTTTTCTTTCTTAAATTGTTTGAGAAGGGTTTTTTTCTCTTGAGTTTCCCCCTCTCTCATTTTCTTTAACGATCACGACTACAACTATGATGAAGACCACGACCATGACTACGACTATGACCATGACCACAACCATGACCACGACTACGACTACGACTACGATGACCCACGACCACGACCACGACTACCACTACCACTACCACTACCATGACTACGACCACGACTACGACCACCACATCTACCACTACCACTACCAACACTACTACCACTACCACTGCCACTATCACTACCACTACTACTACCACCACCACCACCACCACCACCACCATGACTACCACTATCACTACCACGACTACGACTATACGACCACCACATCTACCACTACCACTACCATGACTACGACCACTATAATAAACAAGAAAAGAAGAAGAAAAAAAAACAACAACAACAACTACTACTACTGCTACTACAATAAACAAGAAAAGAAGAAAAAACTACTACTACTACGAGAAAAAACTACTACTACTACAAAAAAACAAGAAAACTAAACAACAATAAACAAGAAAAGAAAAAAAACTACTATTACTCCTACTACTACTACAATAAATAACAACAATTAATTTCCTTATCTCTCTCCCTCTCCCTCTCTCATTTCCTCTCCCTCCCTCACCCTCTCCTTCTCTTTTTCTCTTTCCCCATTAGGTTTAATGTTTTCTCTCTCTTTTTCTCTCTCCTCTTCCTCTCTCATTCTTTTCTCTCTCCTCTCCCTCTCTCATTTCCTTTTCTCTCTTTCTCTCCCTCTCTTGTTTCCCCTTCCTCACTCACCCTCACCCTCTCTTTTTCTCTTTCCCTATCAGGTTTAATGTTTTCTCTCTCTTTTGATCTTTTTCTTTCTCCTCTCCCTCTCTCATTTTTTTTCTCTCTCTCCTCTCTCTCTCTCTCATTTCCTTTTCTCTCTTTCTCTCCCTCCCTCACCCTCACTCTCTCTTTCTCTCTTTCCCTATGATGTTTAATGTTTTTTCTCTCTTTTTCTCTCTCCTGTCCCTCTCTCATTTCCTTTGCTCTCTTCCTCTCCCTCTCTTATTTCTTCTCCCTCCCTCACCCTCACCCTCTCTTTCTATCTTTCCCTCTTATGTTTAATATTTTTCTCTCACCTCTCCTTCTCTCATTTTTTCTCTCTCCTCTCCCTCTCTCATTTCCTTTTGCTCTCTTCCTCTCCCTCCCTCACCCTCTCCCTCTCTTTCTCTCTTTCCCTATTATGTTTAATGTTTTTTCTCTCTCATATCCCTCTCTCATTTCCTTTTCTCTCTCCTCTCCCTCTCTCATTTCCTTTTCTCTCTCCTCTCCCTTTCTCATTTCCCCTCCCTGCCTCACCCTCTCCCTCTCTTTCTCTCTTTCCTTATTAGGTTTAATGTTTTTTCTCTCCTTTTCTCTCTCCTCTCCCTCTCTCATTTTTTTTTCTCTTCTCTCCCTCTCTCATTTCCTCTCCCTCCCTCACCCTCACCCTCTCTTTCTCTCTTTCTCTATTAGGTTTAATGTTTTTTCTCTCTTTTTCTCTCTCCTCTCCCTCTCTCATTTCTTTTTCTCTCTATTAGGTTTAAAAACATGAGTCTAAATTTTTTCTGATAAAGGTTTAAAAACCTTAATGAAGCAAATAATCTGTCTTTCTTTCTCTCTCTAAAGAAAGTAATAAAGGCTAATGAAAAGGAGAATATTAGAGCATAGATGAAGGTACTAAAGCTAGTGAAAAGGTAGGTGAGAGAGAACCAACTAATAATGATGAAATATCTCTTTTACTCAAAGTTAACATACTAAGGAGAGTGATTAGGGAGGATAATCACTATCGGATACATGCCTCATATCAATGTTCAAAGTGATAAAAATGTTTATTAGAAAAATTACCCATGTCCTCATAAATAGCGATGCTTTGTGATACTAATTGCGACAGTAATAGGAATGCCTGCAGTAAACTAGTGACGCAAATAACGACGATTATAGAGGAAAGAATTTTGTGGCAGTGAGCAAACTGCCCTACCACCCATAACACCATGTGCTGTATAATATTTTACAAAGCAATTACACATTCGATACATAGTTGTCATCTCGAGATTGTCATTAAGACAGGCACAAAAACTACTTAAAACCACAAGATTGATAACTCATAAAAAAGTACAAGACTAGTGATGAAAACACATGAAATTACATGGAACCATGGAGAGAAGAGCCAAAACGAACATCAAAATCTATCTATGAGTATTGCAAAGTGCGTTTTTATACAAAGGGTGATAAGTATATCAAAGGAATGCTAAATGGGAGAGGCATGCACAAATCATAGGACCAAAGAAGAAGATAACATGTAATCCACGAATCCAAGCACGTGCTATAGATTCTTGCCATTTGAAAGCTTGTCTTGATGCAAAGGAGCATTGAACTCACTCTGAAAAATGAACAACAAGACATTCGTCTACTATACGTAATTCATCATGAAAAGAAGTAGTGACTATGGACAAGAAAGAGGATTGACTTACTAGGATGTCATGCACGTACAATCTATTGAGAAGTGCAGTGCGAGTGTGTCTCTCAACATATTGAGTCTCCAAACCTATGGGATCGTGGTTTGTGATAGAGTGCGGCAAAGAAAATGGAATAGCATTGTTAGAAACACAATTTTTAGTACAAGTGGTACTCCAAACCTATGGGATCGTGGTTTGTGAGTGCGGCAAAGAAAATAGAATAGCATTGTTAGAAACACGATTTTTAGTACAAGTGGTACTCCAAATATGAAAACGAGAGAAACCAAAAAAAACTTACAAAGTTTTTCAAATAAGTCCTCTGGTCTCGCCACTCCCCAAATGATGGACGAGCTATGCCTCTAATCATGTCCTCGCTATCTCCTGCTCTGTTGGTACCATCATCCTAGAGAATTGATGGCCTCCTACCTAAGTCTTTGCCCATTCTCTACATTTAACCACTTGGGCTTTGAGATGCCACTTTTAATTGCCTTGTGTGCATTTGATCATCTATGTGACATATATGCATGCATACACTTCATCATCCACTGAGTGGAAAATCTCTACTGTTGTAGGTACTGGACACTCCTAATGCAAAGATGCCACTACATAGTCCTTGGTCCCCTCAAGTATATTCTTGGAATGGTTCAAAACATTGTGCCTAAATACTTGTTGGTATAACTCCCTTCAGTGAGACATCACCCTCCTCCCTTCATCATTCATGTTAACCTCACATTTTTCATCATCTATGAGGTATTTGTACCCTATTGGGGTATATCTAAGGTGTGTCCTTAACTAGGACACCCCTGTATGTCTAGAACCTATGAGGTATTGCCACCCTATTGGGGTATATCTAAGGTGTGTCCTCTCCCACCTATGACCACACTCTTGGGCATAACTAGGACACCCCTGTATGTCTAGAACCTCAACCTCATCTACTCAAAATCAAAGCATCAAAGTGTGCTAAAGTAGACCTCATAGAATGGTTGGATGATGTCAGTGATAGCTCTTGGTCCTCCACATCTCTAATTTCGGCCATTTGGTCTCTCTGGGTATTGTCAGAGGTAACGTGCATAGACAAAAGATGATATTAAGATAATCAATATAAAGATTTAGGTAAAGCACCACAATATAACTTTTAAAAGAAGAATGCTAATGAAAAAACATATATTAAAGTACCCTTAAAAGCAAATCATCAATGAATTGAACAAGCATATGCAAATGCAACTCGGCCTATGACCCCATGTCAATCTCCTCGCACAACTCGGCACACACTAGAAGGTCTATAGATAGGTTACCACAGAAAGAGGACTCCACTTCATTCTCAAAAGAATCTTGGCCTCCACTCTCTTCATCTATTTTATCAGTGTGTGTCTCCTTTGCACACTCCAAGCCCTCTTTGCTCTCCACCCTCTGCAATATCAACCCCTCCATCTATATACTCTCCTCCTCTACATTGGGAATGTGGCTATTTTTTATTTGTACCCCTTCTTTGGGCCCTCATGCCTTCCTTCATGGGAGAACTATAAGCTATTGTAATTGTAAAGTAATCAATGCATTATCACTTTGTTTTTATTTTTTCTTTTTCTTTTGAAAAATATTAAATAATATATATATATTAAAAAATAATAAAATTTTCTTGATAATATTTATGGCTGCCTTTTCAAGTGGAGAAGCTTAGCCCTTGGCAAATTGTAATATCCCAAACATAACGTAGTATAGTACAACCACCCATGCTAGGACATAGAGTAGTATCACTACAACAAAAAGGCCTCATAGACACACTTTTAGACGTGATTTTTGAATATAGAGAAAATCTTACGGGCGCGTCTATCCACCCGTCTATTTACGCGTCTATAGCGTCACATTTATCATCGCATGTATAAACGAATTTACACGCAAATATAGACACGCAATAGACACATATATACATGCGTGAATACAAGCGCATAAAAGACCAAAATTGTTATTTATTTAATTTATTCTGTGCGTCTACTAGCGCGTCTATCTAGCAATTAGACGGGCATATAGACACACCTGTAGATGCGCTTTTACAAGCACCCGTAGACGCGAATGGAAAAAAAATCTCATTAAAAAAAAAGATATTTAATTTCTTTTTTAAATTTGAATTATTTGGCGCGTGTATGAGCATGTGTAGTCTTCATTTTAGACGCGCATATAAACGCGCATTTTCTGCAATTTAGACGCGCGGATAGATGTGCAAAACAGAACTGGAAAAAAAAAACCAGACAGCATGTGGTTGCATTTGGGAAAAAGACAATGGATCTAAAAGCACGAGAATTGAAAATAAAAGTCCATGTATTCATTATAGATCAAAAGCATTTACATGGGGAGTTTAAGTGCTTGCGACCTAAAGCGTAGCCGCAAGCAGTAGGCTCAATGATGGATAATACATATACAAGAAAACAAGGCCATAGAGGAGGTATGGTGCTCCTCTATGAATTTGAAGAAGAAACATATTCGCTAGCACCACCATGGCTACTAGCGTCGCTATCCCCGTCCTCGCTATGCTCCACATTCAAGTTCGCCTACACACACAAAAGATCAAGGTTGCTTACACAGACATGGTGGAGAAAAAAATATAATTAGCTATACTTTTAATAGGAAAGTAAGAAAAACATACGTCCTTTGGCTGTCGAATCCTCATAGCCCAGTTGTATTGGTACTTAGTGATGAGACCCTCCTCATAGAAGTGAAGCCATGTGGCTGCGCGGTTATGGCCTCGATGGTAACCTACCTCTCTAGGAGTAGGTATCCTACCAACGATAGTAGTCTACAAAACAATCATGATATATACAAACAATTATGAGACACAATGCATTAGAACAAATTATATAAAGAATTGAAAGAAATATAAATTTTAAAAAACTAAAAATCAAAATATACTTACAAACTCCGCCTCCCAGGACTCTCTACCACCCAATCCGTAATGCGACGATCCCATGGTTTTCATTTGGATCCGTCCCGCCTCTGCGTGCTGGTAACTCTTCACTTTCTCTGCTGCTTTCTTCTTGTGTTTCTTCCACTCTATGCGGTGGCACATAGGTGGTTGGCTATAGGCTCCACGCCCCTCCTCCTGCCTCCGCAGTGAGTCCCTGGAGTGTGTCATGAGGTGGGATTTTTTGTTGTGAAGCAAATCCCTCACTTTTGTGCGTCCCCAATCATCACAGAATCGTTGACCCTCAGGATTTGGGTACCTCCTATGGACTACCCTCAACACCTCCTGCCACAAGCCGCTTTTCTGATTTTTGAAGTAGACGAAACAATCTTTATACGTCACATGCACGACGCTCCTCATGTATGCCATTAAATCCCTTCCTTCATCATCATGGAAGATGCCACCAGTATCTGTAACTCTATAGTACTGGCGTACTGGCTCCTCTACGTGATCTACTAGTGAGGGTAATCGCTCGCCACCTCCTAGGCAACCCCCACACAAGCCTCGTCCTCCCCCTCGACTCTCCCTCCTCCCTCTCTGTCGACTACCCTCTGCCTCGCTAGATGCACATGCTTCTACATATGCACGTGCATCAGCTGACGCTTGTGCTTCAGCCGATGCATGTACAGGTGATATACGTAGAGTACCTGCACGTGCATGTACAGGTGCTACACGTGGAGTACCTGCACATGGAGTACTTGCATGTGGAGTACCTGCAATTGGAGTACTTGCAATTGGAGTTTGGGAAGTAGTGCCAGGCAAAGATGTCAAAGGCGTTCCAAACATGACACAGAACATCTCGTCTACTGTGGGAGAGTGGCCAAGGTGTCTGGTCATCTCTCCCATGAAGTCTTCCCTACTAGGAAAACCTCCAAAAAATACATTGACCCCTTGCCGAATGAGGCCAATGTATCATTCATGCGATCCAAATCCGGGTCATTGCTAGATGAACCATGATGCTACATCTGCAAAAAAAGCACAGGAAAAAGACAAATTTATTTGCATACAAAAAATCATATATTATCTTCATCCACGTCTAAACATTTTCAAAGAGCTTTCTTTAGACATTGAGTATAAAACTTAAGTGCTAATGCTTCTCATAAACAAGAAAACTGATAAACACAAACATGGGATTGGTCACATTTATCATTGCAAAAATATATTGTTTAGGCAATGAAAATTGTTTATTATCAGAGTTGGCACGTGTATAAACACGTCTAAATTGCAGGATAGATGCGCTCTCAGATGCGTCCCTAAAGTCAACCCTCTGTCTAGAGCGCATCTATATCCGCATCTGAGATGCAGTATAAACGCGTTGTCAGACGCGGTTTCCAGGTCAATGCTCTAGCACATGCGTGTAGATTGTAGATTGCAGAGCACACGCGGCCTCAGGCGCAATGAGAGAACATTTCTTCGCGTCTATACCTACGTCTACACTAAAATGTAGACGCGCTGGCAGACGCACTCAGTCGGCTGATTCTAGTCTGCCACCGCCATTCATGATTTACAAAATGCAATACATAATGGAATAAAAAATCCTAATACACAGACAGAGAGAAAAAGAGAGAGACACAAAGAGAGAGAGAGAGAGAGAGAGAGAGAGAGAGAGAGAGAGAGAGAGAGAGAGAGAGAGAGAGAGAGAGAGAGAGAGAGAGAGAGAGAGAGTCACCTTGGGTGTTTGGTGTGGCGGGTGGTGGCGCTTCTTCCTTCTCCTTCTTCCTCTCCTTGGTAAGTTACCCTCCCTTGATACTTGCTAGCTTGTTTGCTGCTTCTTCTTCCTCTTGTTCTCCTCTCTCTTGTTCTCTCTTTCTTCCTCTTCTTGGATATCCTTTTTCCCTTCTTGTGTGTTTGAAATGAAAGAAGAGGTGAGTCATGAGGAGGTGAGGCATGAAGAGACTGCATGTCGGCTAAACTCGAGCTTCAGAACTGCAAAAAACACAGGAAAGGAAAGGCACAGTTTGAAAAGAAATGATTTAAGTATGGTTTAAGTTTTGATGTATGCGTCTATTTTGGCGTGTATATGCACATCTAAGGTTTATGTAAACGCACGTATAGACACGAACATAGATGCGCAAATAGACACTAATTTAGACGTGTACATAAACACGGATATAGATGCGCATTTAGGCTTTATCATAATTTTTTGTTTTTAAGATAAGTTTTGATAGTGAATTCTTATCATAAGTTTTAATGTATTTATGATGAATTTTGTGTATTTTAAATTGAGATCTTAGAATGATTAATACGCTAGATTGAAGTTTTTATGTAAACATATGAATGACAAATATTTTGATGTTTTCAGAACCACATCAGGATATCATGCATATCCTATTTGCGGTCCCTCTCTAGTTTCCTCTAGGCCGACACGTTTAAAGAAGGTTAACTACGACAACCATCATCGATTTCTTCCTATTGACCATCCCAAATATGTTCTCCCTACTAATGGAATGACTCCACAATCTCTAACCATTCGAGATTGGAAGGAAAGATGGATTAATGCCGACAGCCACCCTCCACTCGGCATGAGTCGGTAAGAAGTGCATTTCTCTCGATTGACTTTAAAGTATTTAGCATGATGAATTGTTTACATAATATATTGTTTGTTTGTTAGGTTCTCTATATTTTTTTGTCTTCCGTGTACTGGACTGAACTCAAGATCAATCACCTATTGGACCCCATGCACATATTCAAAAATGTTGTATCTACAATATGGGATCACTTGATAGGCGCTCGTGATTCAGTCAATCTAAGGGAGGATTTACGTAACATTGGTCGCATGAGAAGAGCTGGCTATGCATTGGACCTAGAGGAAAGATTGAGCTACCCCATGCACCTTGGATATTGTCAAAGAACGAGGAAAAAATAGTGAATAAACAAATATGTAGCTTTCGAACACCCACAGGATGTATGAGATATCTCAAGGGAGCCTTCATAAAGAAAAAGAAAAGAGGTGTGGAGCAACTATCTGGTTTGAAGTCCCACGATTGGCACAAAATGATTCAAGTAAGGGTATCTCTAACCATGAATATAGTAATTAGTGGAGTAACTATGTGTAAACTTTGGGGTATGATGACTTTTTCCTCAACTAATCATTTGATCTATGAATATTGTTTACATTCAGTTCGTACTTCCTACTAGCATATCCCATTGTGTATCCAAAGATGTATGTGATATCATTTACAAGATGGGAGAGCTTGTGAGGTGTGTATACATTGTATTTTTTCATTATATATCTTTGAATTTCTACACAAAAATAAACAATTCTCAAATATATCCTGACAGATACGTGAGCTTAAAGGAAATTGATCCAGACACATTGCAAGATGCTCGAGTATTATTTGTTGAGGTGGTTTGTTTGGTGGAGGAAATTTTTCCTCGATCCATTTTGACTAGTCAATTACATTTACTCGTACATTTGATTGATGAGATCGCACTTTATAGGGAAGTTCATGCAAGGTGGATGTTTTTTCTTGAGCACTTCATGAAAACCTTGAAAGATTTTGTGAGGCAAAAAGCACGCCTGAGGGAAGCATGGCTGAGGGTTGGTTAGTGCAATCATCCCTTGTTTATATCTTTGAATATCTTGCTGAAGTGGGCCCTCTCAACCACGACTATGGAAAGATGATGAAGACTTGAGAATGACTCTATAATACCTTAAGGAAAAGGAATGAGTAAAGTGCTAACTAAAGAAGAACTTCGTAAGTTAAATAGTTTTTGTGTGCTCAATAGTGATGTAATGAGCAAATGGGTGACACTATATAATGAAGCAAGGGCAAGAAGAAAAAGCGAAAGACAAGCATTTCACACCAGATATGGATGTAATGTCTCATTTCCAGATCATCTAAATGCGCTCCCACGTCATATTGATATAGATTGGTTACATGAGGAAATTGAGAGAATGGAAAAAGAGGAGGAAATTAATATATCTCAAGAAGAGTGGGAATACGCACGAGGTTTCTTATCAAAGGTGAGACATACTATCAATTAATTTGTTTCTATAAGTTATATTTTATATAAATAATTGACATGTTTGATCTTTTATCTTTTACTACTAGCACACATTATTCAATGCTATTTGGTGTGCCGCTAATTACTTATATCGGGCTTCTCAACTGGAGGAACTGCCATTCATTAGAAAGCAAAGCAAAAATAATTATTAACTCTGGTTTTTTTATTCAATGATTCAATGTGTATTCTTAATTCTATGGTTTTTTTCATGTGCACACGTGCATACTCAAGAATCAATTTCAGGTGGTTAAATAATTATTAACTTTGGTTTTTTTATTATATTAAGTCCAATTTTAGGTGGTTAAATAATTGTGCATCTGGTGGCGTGTCTATATTGGCGTCTATTTTCGCGAATATATAGATGCAAAATTTGCGTCTATTTACATACTCTTTTACACGCACATATAGACGCAATGATAGACGCGCCCGACTTTGCGCATCTAACATGCACATCTATGCCTCGTTTCTGTTGTAGTGTATTAGCACTACATGCTAGGACTTTTTTAGATTCAGCAATCACACTCACTAACAACCTTTTTGTATGGAGCTTCAGGGCCAAGAACATGCAGGCTTACCTATCCCATATGCACAGTGGTGCCTACTGCAGTTTCCTACTTTCCTATAAAGCATTGTACTTGCTTCCTTTTCTTAATGTAATGATAGTACTCTTTTCTTATCAATAAAGTGTCAATGTCATTGTCCACATAACAAGATTGTATTTATGAGTCCAAGTCTCAATCTTGGAACCTAATTCACTTGTGTAACAAACAGTGTCTTTGTCTTCTACATCATGAGTTTACTCTTCTTCTTTCATCCACCATAACTAACTGCCATGTCCTAGATCTGGTTCATTTGACATGGTATTAGAGCTCAGTTGGGCATAGCCTAGCCTCGTCTCTGCTCTTCCAGCTCTTCTTTATCTTTCGTTAGCTCGGCTTGAGTTCATGACTTCACTCCCAGCTCAATTCTGACTCTACCTTCAATAAAGCTCCAATGGTTGCCATAGCCTGCAGGACCTTGCCTCCTTCGAGCTCTTAGATCTCTTGAACAAGGTAATATCTCCCCAAGCTCTCTTTTGGAGCATCATTCCTTGACTCCCTACGCTCCTTTTGGCACATCACAGAGGCACATTGGCAACCGACAGCCCTGGCATTGCGAAAATTCTTCGTCGTTGTCCAGACTGCGCCGTTGCTGTTCGTACGTCGAATTTCGCCTGCACACACCGCGATGATGACGAAGATCATAGGGCTTTGATAGGCCTTGGAGAGAGCTACATTTTCATAAAAAAAGTTTTGGAAATGATCAACCATAGCTCCTGTAATCTGCAAAAAACCAGGCCCCTGTCTCAGAAACCCTAATTCCACCATAGCCAAAATCTCCCAAGCTCATTTTTCTCTCATTTTCTCACTCGTGCCACTAAACCAAGCTAAAACCCACTCTGATCTACTGTCCCAGCACCAAATCAAGGAGGGGAAGGACCCAAGAAGACAGAAGAAGGGTCAACGACCCCGAGCAAGGAAGATTCAAGCTCAACATCAAGTCTCTACATAGTGTGTTTTCACACTACCATTACTTGTGTCTCTTGACACATTGTAATCTGCTCCTTCACTTGTAACATCTGAGAATCTTGGTACTGATTTGCTGCTGCTTCAGCTATCCAACATGGGAAAAGACTCTCCAAATGCTCGGTTCAAGGGAGTCGGGTTTCACACATGGCAAACCCGCATCAAGCTCATTCTGATGAAGAATGGTCTTTGGGCCATTACCAATGGCAAAGAGAAGAAACCTCGGGATGCGGACCTTGCAATTACTTGGTAGAAGAATGATCACAAGGCACAAGCCATCATTAAACTGGAATTGGATGATAGCTACATCCATCATGTGGATGCCTGTGACACGTCCCATGACACTTGGGACAAATTGGATACCTTATTTGGTGCACAGTCAAAGTCGTCTAAGTATGGTCTATTGATTGAATTTTTCCGACTTGATATGAAGCCTCATACATCCCTGGCATCCCATTTGAACTACATGGAAATCCTGCTTACTCAACTTGCAGGGATAAAGCTAAAAATGGATGAAGATGTTTGCATTGGTGTCTTGTTAAAAAGTCTGCCTCTTGCTTATGATAATGTATCAACCACTCTAACCAATATGCCTGATCCTCAACTTGTTGACATTAAAGCCTCTCTGCTAGAGGAAGAAAAGAAACTTAAAAGCAAAGAAGAGCCTAGCTCTTCAAAGGATGAACAAATGTTATATGTAAACAACAGATACAAAGGTAAAAAGGAACCGCTCTTCTGTGACTTCTGCAAAAGGACCGGACACACTGAGAACTTCTGTCATGCTAGAAAGAGGTCCCAAAAGGCCTATCTTGCAGCTGTGAAAGAAGAAGAAGACCATGGACCAAAAGATGAAGATGAAGATGAAGACCACCAGGATCGAAAGGACAAGACTCATCAGTCCTTCTACTCTCATTACTCTGATAGACTGTTTTAAAAGGACTTGCATTTCCTTGCCCTAATGCTTCTTGCCATAATCTTTGTAAGCTCCTCATGTAACTTGGCACTACAGTCCCTGTACACTTTGTGAGGCCCCTGTTACAGCCTCTGGATGTCCATCATGTTTTGGTGCCCACACTTAGCCTTTTCTGCGACAGCCTCTGGTGTCTACCGTGTTTGTGGTGTGCCCACACTTTGCAGGTGGTTCTCATTATAGCTTCTACACACTTTGTGCCTTTCTAGTTGTGATTGAGGAGGGGTGTTGAGATTTAGCAATCACACTCACTAACAGCCTCTTTGTATGGAGCTTCAGGGCCAAGGACATGCATGCTTACCTATCCCATATGCACAATGGTGCTTAATGCAGTTTCCTACTTTCCTATAAAGCATTGTACTTGCTTCCTTTTCTTAATGCAATGATAGTACTCTTTTCTTATCAGTAAAGTGTCAGTGTCATTGTCCACATACACAAGATTGTGTTTATGAGTCCAAGTCTCAATCTTGGAACCTAATTCACTTGTGTAACAAATAGTGTCTTTGTCTTCTACATCATGAGTTTACTCTTCTTCTTTCATCCACCATAACTAACTGCCATGTCCTAGATCTGACTCATTCGACAGGACTTACGCTTGGATGCCACTAAAGTGATGGTGTTATCCCCCCACCCCCCCCTCTCTCTCTCTCTCTCTCTCTCTCTCTCTCTCTCATATCCTCATGCAACTAGTGATGCAACAATGCATATACTCATGCAAGTAGACCATTAATAGTATATTATTTGGTATGATAATTAGCAATCCCTCCCTTCATCCCTCCCTCCCTCCCTCGTCTCCTTTGTGTGTATGTGTGTGCGCAGAGGCACGCATGTGCACACGTGCATGTGCATGTAACAACTTTCTAGCTAGGCTTGACAATCTTCTCACAAATATTTGGGATATCTCTCTTGCCTATATCAAATGGATGAATAATACATGGAATTCAAAAACATTGCATTTGCATGTTTGTATGATTGTATGGATGTTGGAAATTAAGTTTTGATTGTGCATTTGTGCTTGTGTGTGCTTGTACACATGCATGTGTACTGATTTCCCTCTGATGGAATAGAAATTAGGGAAATGTTGCAATAACCTTTCCAACATATCATCCTCCATTCGAAAATAGTTGAAATGCATCATTCCTTCCTTGTTAACCTTGCATAGGTGCACCCCTACATAGATCAACTCGTCGGTTGTAGGCAAGTTTCCCCTCATCACAGCCAAGAGTAGGGGGGGTGTTGTCATTCTTTGATCCTCCCTATTATACAGGTTTGTTCAAACCTATATTTTCTATAATAGTAGACATCCTCATTGAATATGAGTGTTGGGCACTACTTTTTTGGGCTCCCCCTTACTATGCTAGTAGGCCTCCCTTGGAGGTGAGAAGAATTATGTTTTGTTGCTTAACTACGTGGTGGACATCCTTGAAGGTTCGAGCATAATTTTTACCATTTTACTAACTAAAAGTTTGTAAGGGTTCAAAGTTTTCAACCTTCTTCTATAAGTTTTGAAGGTTATTTTGAATTTTTTCCAATTCACTTTACATTGAGCCTCAATTTTTCATTAACATTGATAAAAACAATGTTTTGATCAAGGACTTTGTACCATGTGTTGTTTGTATCCAAGAGGAAAATTATGTTTAGACCACTTAGATGAGTCATTAGACATTAGATTCCATAAACTATTCTAAAACGCTACAAGAGGAATCACCATCATCCTTGACATTGAGCAAAAGGAATTAAACACATCACCAATGAGGAAGAAAAATCAAAATAGCCCAACTCATGTGCACATTGTTTAGAATATTTGACTTTAATGTGTGTGCCTTTGTGTGCATGTGTATGCACATGTTGCAACAAAGTGGAAAGTTTATAAATAATTTTTGTCATCACTAATGAGGCCCTTCACTTACAAGAAGAAGGAAAAAACCTTGGAGCTAGAGGCCCTCGTTTAGTGGCTTGCTTAATTGAAATATCAATATGGATAAAGCACAATGGACATGCTTCAAGACATTAAGCATATGCAGTTAGATATTCTGAAGAAGCATATCCATTCATAACATATTGCCATTGTCTACATGCATAAAATGAAGTAAATGCATCTTGCTTGTTGGTACATTCTCTGCTCTCCCTAGATTGTCAAGTTGTATAAAACATGTGTCCTACACTACAAAATGATATTGGTGTTTCTCTCATGAGATTTCTCTCGAGTCTCTATTTGGTCTCGTCCTCCTAGGTCTTTTTGTGCCATTACTCTTCGAACTCAACTTTACAACCTCCCTTACACACATGAGGAATTGGCCCAAACCTCATAAGACTTAGGGTACTGGTAAAAGTGATTTATGTATCTAGGATTGCTTATCTTTTCTAGAAGTTGGTGCTGTAATACTTTATGAAGAGTTATCAATGCAGGTCCAAGGGAAGCTTTAGGGGATATTGACTACTAATGCCCTCACAATCAAGGAAGGAAAGAGGAATATGAACCACCATTGGGTTCATGGCAAGAAGGGAATCTCACTTAAGATTTTTCTTGAAAGAAAACTCAACATGTGGGATATTTAGCTATAGCTACTAACACTACAACAAAAAGGCTCCATAGACGCGCTTGTAGACGCAATATTTGAACTGTGAAAAAAAATATCGAGCGCGTTTATTACCGCATCTATTTCTACATCTACCGTATCACGTCTAAAAGCACGCTTATAGTCAGAGTTACATGCCCATGTAGACATGCATATTGATGCGCTACCTAAATATATAATCATATTTATAAAAAAGTGGATATATTCATATTGTGCATCTATACACGCGTGTATCTATGCGTCTAAAAACGCATTTACTCTACAAGTTTTTGACGAGAATAGACGCGCATTTATCCTGCAATTTAGACGCGTTGATAGACACGCAAAACAAATGTATGAAAAAAAATTGGATACTGAAAACAAAACAATGTATGTAGAACACGAAATTTCATATATATAGATGAAACGTTTTTACATTATGAGTTCTAGTGCTTGTGACGTCATGGTCGCAAGCACTAGCTGAAAGTAATACATATCAAAAATGAAAATTACAAGCCAAGGGGAGGCATGCATGCATGGGGCTCCTCTATATCTCCTTAGAAGAGGCATCATCATCGCTACCACCACCGCTCCCTGTGCCACTGCCGTTGCTGCCACCGCTACTACTAGTCCCCCCTTTGCTATCCTCAACTGCATCAGGGTTCACCTACACAAAGGATTAAGATATATAAATACCATTACAAATAATAAATTAGAGTTATCTATACTTTTCATGTAAAAAATAAAACATATCTCTTCTGGTGGTGGAATCCTCATGGCGTGATTATATTGCTCCTCCGTGATGAGTCCCTCCTCGTAGAAATGCTGCCAAGTGGACGCTCGGTTATGACCTCAATGGTAGCCTACCTCTCTAGGAGTAGGCATCCTACCAACGATATGATACTACAAAACAATTTGAACATACAACGTATTAAAGCACACTACATAATGAAGTGAAACAAATTACAAAATTTAATTTAAAAAAAAATCAAATAATACTTACAAACTCAGCCTCCCATGACTCCCTGCCACCCGATCCATAATGCGATGATCCCATGGTTGCCATCTGGATACGTCGCGCCTCTGCATGCTGGTGACTTGTCGATTTCTCCGCTGCTCTCTTCTTGGCCTCTTTCCACTCCTTGCAGTGGCAATTGGGTGGTTGGCCATATCCAAGGTGCCCCTGCTCTTGTCTCCGCAATGACTCCTTGGCGCGTGTCATAAGGTGAGACCTCTTGTTATGAAGCGCGTCTCTCACCTTTGACCGTCCCCAATCATCTGAGAATCGTGAATTCTCGGGATTAGGGTACCTTCTATGTATTGCCTGCAGCACATCTTTCCACAAACCATTTTTTTGGTGCTTGAAGGGAATCATGCAATCTTTGTATGTGGCATGCACGTCACTCCTCAAGTAGGCTATCACTTCCCTCCCCTCAAAGTCATGGAAGATACCACCAACATCAGTGACAGAGTAGTACATTTGTGGAGGCTCACCTCTCTCATTTTCCGGTGAGGGTGATCGAGAGCCACCACCTAGGCAACCCCCACAAAGCCCTCGACCTCCTCGTCCTCCCGCACAACTCTCCCTTCTTCCTCGACATGCACTACCCTCTACCTCACTCGATACACGTGCTTCTGTAGATACACGTGCTTTGGCCGATCCATGTACCTCAGCTGATCCCTATGTAGGCAAAGATGTGATAGGTGTCCTAGACATCACACTGAAAACCTCCTCTACAGTGGGAGGGCGACGAAGATAATTGGTCATCTCCCCCATGAATTGCTCCTTGTTGAATGGGGTGCTAGAGGATCCAAGATTCCACATCTACACAAGAAAAATCATATTACCCTGTGCAGATAAAATGTATTACATACTGTGTCTATATCTGTGTCTCTGTGTGCATCTATATCTGTGTCTTTGTGGGCATCTGTCAGCGCGTCTATTTCCGTGTCTATACCTGCATCTACACTGTCATCTGGACGCGCTGACAGACGCGCACAGTCAGACCATTTCTTTTCAAACTTGCTTAAAAAGTGTACAAAAAAACCTCCATAGATGACAAGATCCAGCATGTGAAGAGAGAGACAAACAGACAAAGAAAGCAAACAAGATTGAGAGAGAGAATAAGAACTCACCTTCTTTGCTTATTCCAACGGGTGGCGGCTAGGTTGCAAGCTCCTTGTCCTCCTTTTCCCTTCCCTTGGTAAGTTGCTTGAATCTTCTTCTCTTCCTTGTTGTTTGGCTCTTGTTCTTTACTCTTTGGCTCTTCTTTCCTCCTATCCTCTTTTTACTCTTATTTCCTTGCCTCATTGTCTTCATGAAGTGATAGATAGACACAAGTAGTGATGTCGAGCTCGAACTGCAGAAAACACGAAAAAAACGTAGGAAAGCACAAGTTTGAAAAAAAAGCCACAACGTTTTTTAAATTTTTCTATACCTGCATGGCGCATCTGTAAGCGCGTGTAATTGCACGTGTATATGTGCAGATAATGCCTATTACACGCTCTTACAGACGCGCAGGAACAATTTAGGGAATCAATTACATGCATTTAGGGAATCAATTGACCTATGTGGTGACATATATAACAAAGCTTGAGGATCAGAGATAACACATTGGCAAGTCAATTGGCACATATGTAGTGACTTACTAGACCATCCCACTTACAATTGCATGCAAGTATCAATAGGTGGATAAAGCACGAATGGTTTTTAGCTAGAGAGAGATAATGCAATGAAGGTGTATATGAAAGAGATAGAGAAAGGCATATTATCCATCAATCAATCAAAGATATGTACATGAAGTGACTTGATATAGTAATTAGAGTATCGTCATTTTTAGGATGCTCCATTGAGCTTCTATAAGTTCCTATAACCTTGAAGTAGAATATAGCCAACCACACTGTCCATGGAAGGAAAACTTGGCCTCATCAAATTAACCAAGTTAATTTACTTATACATTTCATAGATAAGAGATTTTTAGTTGGCTTGTTGGTATTGCAAAGTATCCTTACAGTGATCTATTTTAGTCACCAACAAGTGGACACAATGGCTAAAGATGATGAAAAGAGGACATGTGCACATTGGCTACATGTGGTCCACCTTATCTAAAATTATATGTGAGCTATAAGTGCACCTTGACATGATTGGAATAGCACATGCACAAGCCAATTGATTTACATCAATCTACTCATGCTATGAATTGGCATGCATGGCTAGGTACGTTTAAGTGCACAACAAATGAGACATGTGAGTGTATTGATCAGTTCTCTCTCTCTCTCTCTCTCTATATATATATATATATATATATATATATATTACAAATGCACAAGTCAACCTTTGATCTATATATACATCCAATCATCATGCCCTATCCAATCACATTTGTATAGGGCATGCTTGGATGTATATAGGGCATGAAATCACATATATATAATTAGCTTTGAATGATTGGATGTATATTTGTAATACTCAGAAAGAAGTAAAGTTGGTAATGTATATCATGTCCTATGCATGTATATGCCCTATACATGTATATCATGTCTGTATAATCCTATACATGTATATCATGTCCTAGCGTATGATCCAGGTGTAATTATATCATATATACATCCAATCATGCCCTATTCAAACAAATACTAGCTGTTAAGAGATTTGGTCATATTCAGGGACTTTATGAGAAATGAAAAATATGTGCGTTTATTTTCGCATTTATAAGCGCGTTTATCAGCGTGGATATATAGACGTGTTTTTTTATACTAGCGTGAATAGACGGGCTGATACATGCGCTTATAAACGTGCCCGCTTTTTCGTGTGTACAGTGTACGTCTATAGGGCCTTTCTCTTGTAGTGTAAGACAAATCCTTTGATCCAAGGTAAGGCATCCCAATGTGGCTAGCCCCACTTAAGAGATTCTTCTCTAGCCTCATGGTGACAACTTTCTAGCTTTCCATTCAATGGGGGGACTATGGGATTTGGTATTTGAGGAGGGGAAACTAGAGCCTTCCCAAGAAATATTAGATCATTCACCTTGAGGAGTTCTTTGTGATTGGTACTTCTTGGGTGCACTTTTGTTTCACTTCCTTGCATGAGATCCAATTCTAGTTTTTGGGAGATGATTTGTGAGCTTAGTCCTCTTACTATGATTAGTGGCTTGGATTAGAGTTTTCTTTGACATGGAGTGGCCAACCAAACATTATGTATGATTGGTGAGAATTAGATGGCCTTCTTTGACTTTGAAAAACTCTTACTTGGACTACCCTAGATATTGGTAAGAGACCATATCTGGGGATGTGTTTCTTCATCCCATGTTTTGACTTGAGAAGTCTTCTTTGTGCTCTCCCTCATGCATATCTAGACTATGAATGGGAGTAGAACATCCATGGATCTTGCAAATTGGTGAATTCTTTTTATGATTTTAATCTTTGCTTAAGATTTATTGAACATCAAAAGGGGGTGTTGTAAATATGTATATTGCTTTATAAAGTTTAATTTAGATATCTTTTATAATGTTCCTCTTAGGTCTTGTCCTCTCATGGCTCATCACAGTTTTAGCCTATATATAAGGGCAATCTTTTTTGGCACCCCACACATTGTGTGCACTTTTTGTTCACTCATTGTTGATGCTTCACTCTGGGCTCTACCTCCTTGTAAGTATTTTTGTTAGCTTGTTTTGGGGTAACTCTTATTCGATCTCCATTATTATTCAAATACTTTCCATTTGTCCTCATTAAGCTTGTTTATTCTTTACACTGCCTTGTTACCAACGAGTGTATAGCATTGTGATGTTGTAAGGACATGCTCCCTCTTGCTTCATGGGAGAAGCTTGCTAACTAGGGAAGATACCTAACCGATTCCCTCTAAACCCAACTGATCATGGACAAAGCCCTTGCCAGTACATTTGTATTTCACGCATTGTCAAGAGTCAGTTGTTAACAAAAAACCTAACTTGCCATACCATATTTCTCAAAAGGGGATCGAATGTTGGAAAGAACACAAGGAAATAATAGGATACCTTTGCACCTTATTAATTATCAATATGCCATGATATCATAGGAAATGGATTGATTAACCCAAATTGTGTAGAATTTGAAGGACATATTTCCCACTTCACCTACGATTAAGCTCAATTTTGGATAAGTGATTTGGGATATCAAGGTATCACTTTTAAAAACTTGATAAAAATCAAAGCCTGAAGGCAAATAGGCTAATTTTTCAAGGTATATGTGTTTTGAAGTAAGCACAAAAACTTATGTAAGTGAGTGATGAATTCAAAAGTCTAACTTTAGCAACATGGAATGCCACAGCTTTTGGTAAATTCAATATATTTCTTTGGAGGCTAGTTGTGTTGAAGTTTCCATAGAGATAAACTTAGTATGTTTATGCCTCTTTTATGACATAGCTCCTTGTGCAAGGTTGAAAAAGAGATTCATTTTCATCTCTTTTGGCAATACGAATGCATAAAAAAGGTGTGGAAAAGTTACACATATGGTTAACTAGAATTGGTTCCTATAGGTATCATAGTAGGTCAAATGGTGGTAAATGTTAAATCATTGATCAATAAAATTTACCTTCAGAAGGCTTAGAGCACCACCAAAATAATGTTTAGAGGAGTAAGAAAGAGAACTTTCAAAACATCATTAAAAAGTATGGGAAGTAATGTTGTACCTAGTGCACATGAAATAAATAAAAGAGATCCATGTAAATAGCATAGGATTAAGTGACTACTTAGTTTAAAGCCTAATTTATATGGCAACCATTTCCCATGCATAGTATGGAATATAGCCACACAACTAGGGGATTCCATTCCCCACATTTTATCCTAGGGAATTATAGATGGCCATATCAAGATAGTACATTTTATTTGCTTGTTTTTCTATAATTTCCTAATGTAAAATGTGGGGAATGAAAATTCCTAGTTGTATGTAGGGAATTCATGCAGGCATACTAAAGAGTTCCTACCATGAGATGTGTGGAATTTGATTCCCTAGTTATATGTAGGAATGCATTTGGATGTATGTAGGAAATATTATAGAATTTCCTACATTCCACATGTTTTCCTATGTAGGAAATGTTCAAAAGCTCCTCCTTGGTGGCATGTTGTGCTTGCAACACCTTGAACAGCTTGAGTAAATGATAAAATCAATGTTCTTAGCATAGATATAGAGACTATGCAGGTAGATGAGTCGCTATTATGGGGGGTGGAGGATGAGGAGGGTGTCTAGTGTGTGAGTGAGACAAACATGAGCAATTAAGGGGGGAAGAGATAGAAGTACAATAATTCTTTGATAGTGAGGTAGAGTCTCCTTCTATGATGAGGACCTATGCATAAACCCTTTGGTGTATGCTAAGCTATACCAAGAACTTGCCAAGAAGTCATAGGATCGGTCATATTTACATATGCTTGTTATCAAATTCATTGACTATTCCCTTATGTTAATACTTTATTCTATGTTTTTTAACTTATGTACTTCTTTACAAATATATGTTATCGTGCTTTACTTTCACCCTTGAATGTGCTAACATCGATTTTTAGCTACGTTGGTCACTATAGGTGGTCCAAATAAGAGTATGAGCCGATTGTACACAAGTGAGGGGTGATAAGAGATTTTCACACATATGTCTCTCGATCAGATGGCATGTTTTAGGGACATAGCAGACCACCAGTTATCTCAATCAGTGTTTGGGCATTTTGTGCATTTTGCCTTGGCACGCTCTTATATGTACTCTAGTAGGCAGAGTTGAGTTCTAGGCTTGCCACCATAGAGGAGCTTAGGGACACCTCGCTTGACCAATGGAGGTGGTGGCTGTGATGGGTGCCTCAAGGAGCTACAGATTTCTTCTCTTCCTTGTTCTAAGGGTGGTTCGAAGGGATGTTGTTGAGATATAGAGATTGTGACCCCATGGTTGATTTCTACTCCTCGTTTTCGTGTCGATTCTAGAGAGGGCGGCTTGGGTGCATGCTACAAATACATGGATATAGTGTCCTCTTGCTATCAATCAAGTGGAAACTTATCACCTCCTAGATTTGTTACACCTATAGGCACATCCACTTTCATGATACCACGTTTCGCTCAATCATCTACATCGAGAGGTTCCGCCCTTGTAGGTGCGCTAGATATACATGGATATCCTCGTTATCTCCATAAGCGTAGTCACAAGTGGAGGAGAGGTGCACGTTAGATGCACCCCACTAGTGTACATGTCCTTAGCCGATGAGAAAACTAGTGATGTGCACAGAATGATGAGGGGAGGAGGGTGCTTGCATGCATGATGGAGTTGTGGTAACAAGTTTTAGGCACAATGTACTCAACCATTGGAAGAATGTACTAGAGATCAGCAATATGATAGCATCCTTGCACGAAGAGTTTTCGGTTATTACCGACATCAGTTGACTGATTCTCCACTTGATTGATGATGGAATTTATGTGTGCCTACATCTCACAAAGACAATCAAATGCATGCAAGGCACACCAAAGCCTAAGTGGTTGGACCAACAAAATTAGAGGAGACTCAAGGAGGAGGTTATGGACTCTCTAAGGTGATGTGGGAGACATGGAAGAGGGCACGAGTGGAAGGATTCGCGTATCATCTCACGAGCGGCAGGAACAGGCCTTTAAAAAAAATCTTAGTTCTCTAATTTTGTATTTACAAACAGTTCAATAAATTTTCATGCTACTCAATATATTTTAATCAACTCAAAACTTACAAATCTTACATAGTTTTAATCTATTTCATAAGTAAGGATGATTATCATACTAATTTAAAAATATAGTAAAATGTTATATTGAATAATATTAATAAGGTTTTCGAGCTTGTGTGCTCACATTATAGTAAGCTCTCAATCATACCCTATGTACAAAAGGTCAATTGCTACAAAACCTTTTTATTATTGTTAGGATGCGCTTTTTCTATGCATGAAAGGGCCATCAATACAATAGAATTTTGCGTCCATAATATAACATAGACATAGTTTTCGCGGTATCCAATTGTTGAGCCCAATATCTAGGCACACTCTTGTTTAAAGCCCACCAAGGCACAAAAATAACCTCCACCAATGAAGCAAAAATGATGTATAGTTGCGTGAGTAGAGTAAGTGGATAGAAACCACCTCCCAAAATCATCCCCAATGGTAAGGATTCAACCCACGAATGGTAAGGATTCAACCCACGAAAAAGAAAAATACTTCGCCCTCTATTGAAGTCTCTATAACTTTGCGTAAGTCATTGCATGGAGAGGGCGACCAAAGCTTTGATTGCCTTCGTCGGATCTTGTATGTGAGCCATTCTCCGGTCTGAGAAAAATGACTTGAGCTCAGTAGGCATCAGCTTCTCAATGTTAGCCATATCCATTCCATCAATCTCTTCATTGGTGCATAGAGCAATCCATGTCCATCCCCATCACCATTTGTGCTTACCTTCCTTGGATTCTCTACGGCTGGTTCTCTCTTGACACCACAATTTGTTACACACAAAATTATTCTTTACAACATTAAAAAACATAGAAGTTATTCTTTGGAGTGGGCGAAGACACAAAGTTGACTATAAATAAATAGCTTCACCATTTAGAAAAAGAAAAGGGAATCCGACCGACATAAGAAAGAAATGTCTTCAAATTAGAATGTTGTAAAGGGAGAAACGTTAGATGGTGCTACGACTTGTGCGTTGTAATCATGGCGACGCTAGGCACACGCAGGACTTCGTTGAGTGCGTTGATCCTAGTGATTGTAGCGGCGTCTATTGCAGGTAAATGCACTGATAATTCGTTAAAAGAAGTCACATATTTATCTCCTTTCGGTTGCGTTGTTTGATAAAGGCTGAATTCATGCTGACGTTGCGTTGTATTGTTGTGCCCTGGCAGGTCACGCGGAGCCCGCTAGCGTCAGTTTGATCGGGGTGAACTACGGCCGCCTCGGGAGTAGCCTGACCCCACCGGACCAGGCCGTGGCGCTGATGAAAAGCATGGGTGTGGGGATGGTGAGGATCTTCGACAGCGACCCTGCTGTCCTGTCAGCCCTCGCCAACACAGGGATACAAGTAGCCGTGTCCGCCACAAACGACGAAGTGGACCACCTGGCCTCCAGCCAGGCGGCCGCACTCTCGTGGGTGCAGGGCCACGTGCTGAATTACTACCCGGCAACGCAGATCAGCTTCGTAGCAGTGGGCAACGAGTACCTGTCGGACATGAGCATCCAATCGGGCCGGTGGGCCAGCCTGGTGCCGGCCATGCAGAACGTCCAGGCCGCGCTGGCCAGCCTCAATATCACGGGCATCATGGTGACCACGGCGTCGCCGGCGGACGTGCTGGAGAATTCCTATAGCGTGCCCTCTCAGGCGAGGTTCAGGCCCGACATCGCGGACTCCGTCATGCAGCCCCTGCTGCAGTTCCTGGCCTCCACGGGCTCCTACTTCTTCGTCAACGTCCTTTCCTACCCGACATGGGCCCAGAGCAGCCAGGTCATCCCCCTGGCCTATGCGCTAGGTGATGGGCCCACCCCGGGCGTGCAGGACGGCGCGATCTCCTACTACAGCCTGCTGGACGCCCAGCTGGACGCCTTCGTGGCGGCCATGGGCAGGCTGGGCTTCCAGAACAACATCCGCCTGGCCATCAGTGAGGCGGGCTGGCCTACACAGGGGGGCCTTCAAGCGAACCTGGCCAACGGTCTCCTCTACAACCAGAATCTGATTTCCAAGGCCGCGGCCTCGGGCACGCCCCTGAGGCCGGGTGTGCCCATTCCGACCTTCATCTTCGCACTCTTCGACGAGAACCAGAAGCCCGGCCCAGAGCCAGAGCGCCATTGGGGTCTGCTCTACTCGGACGGCACCCCCAAGTACCCGCTGGACCTCAGAATCAACGGTTCTCCGGTTAGCGCAGCACCTCTACCTTCGACCACTCCGCCTTCGGCCACTGGCGCAGCGCCTGCATCGCCGACCGGCTCTCCTCCTAGCACAGGAGCACCTGCACCACCGACCAGTTCTCCTCCCAGTATCGTAGCTCCGACCACCTCTCCTCCCAGTATCCTCTCCCCCCCTCCGGCTACTGCACCAGCTGCACCTCCGACCATTCCTCGTCCGAGTATCGTAGCATCTCCGACCAGTCCTCCTCCTAGTATCGTAGCACCTGCAGCTCCGACCACTCTTCCTCCAAGTGTTATCTCGCCCCCTCCGGCTACTGCACCTCCGATCAGTACTCCGCCTTCTGGTGTAAGCTCTCCCCCTCTGGCTCCTACAACACCTGCACCAGCTCCCACCAATATTCCTCCAACTATTAGCTCTACACCTCCTCCTGCTACTGGCACTCCTGTACCGTCTCCCACTAGTCCTCTCTCTTCTCCTGCTCTTACTGCGTCTCCCGCTATGGCTCCTCTACCTCCCCCGACTAGTCCTCAGCTACCTTCCCCTGCTCCAGCTACTAGCACGTCTACAGCCCCTCCTCCTCCTCCAGGTTTTCCTTCCTCTAATCCACCCCCTACTTCAACCACGACTGGTCTCCGTTGGTGCGTCGCAAACCCCCACGCCTCCCCTGAGACCCTCCAGCACACCCTGGAAAGCGCGTGTGCCTCCGACCCCAACCACTGTCTGGAGATCCAACCCTTTGGTGCCTGCTTCCTGCCCGACACCCCTGCCTCTCACGCATCCTTCGTCTTCAACAAGTACTGGCAAGCCACCAAATCCAACGGTGGCACTTGTGACTTCGGCGGCGCGGCCATCACCACCGGCCAAGACCCGAGTAGGTTTCATTCTCTTGTGGTCCCACTTTAAATCGCCAGTTTTTCACACCATCGCTGACATTCGACCGCAATCCGTTTTGTATCCCTTTAATTAAATTGTTTATTGTTGCCGATGTCTTTCGCATGCAGGTTATGCAGATTGCACGTACCACGCATCGTGAGGACTTCAATGCATTAAGTGGAAGGTTGACGCAGCCGTTTTGAGAGTTCTATGTACGAATCTTAACAAGGGTGCACAGCAATGTTGTGCAACAATGGGAAACTCTTGTTGACACTGTTTGCCAACAATTATTTGTAATGACGACATTTTGCGTCAAGCATTTTCAACTAATTACTAGTCGTGACCAAAATCTTTTTGTTTGTTTGTTTGTTTGTTTGTTTGTTTTCTTTTAATGTATCATTTTCTTTTGGAGGTTCAAAAAGTTTGTAGAAACATGAGCTAATATTCTAATTAAGGGTATGCGTTTTCTAGATGATTGCCTTGCAAGTCTTTACACCATAGACATTCGATGAAACAGAACGGCATGAAAAAAAGTTTTACGAAAAAGAGTCTTCCTTAGCTCTTTTTAGTGATTGTATATTGCCCTATCCATCAATGCATCAGAGACTCTATGCACATTTACTTGATCTTTGAGTTGATATTCCATTCTCTCCTTGCATTGTATGCTCCATTCTGCCTTGCTTGTGCAATTTGTAGCTTCTTTTGAACACTTGATATCATTATTAGTTGATGTTTCTATAGATGGAAATCTTATTTCTTTGGTTTTATTTGTAATATTGTAATTATATGTACATGCAATAGGTGTCTAGTGATTACCTCCTCGATAAAGAATTTGGCTATTTGATCTATAAACAATTCAAGGGAATGCTTTAGCTTTAGGTTAGTAGGTCAATTACTCGATAAGAACTACTATGTACTTATTCCCACTTGTGCTTTCTAGAAAGGCTCCCATTAAGCCCTAGGCTACCAAGAGGAATGGTCTTTGTATTGTTATAGATTTTAATCTAGCGTCTATCTTATAAAGAGGTTTCTTAAGTTCTTGGCATTGTTTACATGAATGTAGATATGTTGTGATTGTCTTTCTTATGCAGGGTCAATAATATCATGATCTTAGTAGCTGCAATAACTTTCTTTCTCTAGTATGGTAAAAAAAGAGGATGACTATGATGATAGTCTATATACACATGTTGCAGTTGTTGTGGTATGTATATCCTTGGTTTTTGTTCATTTTGGACATAATGTAACACTTTGTTTTGAATCATGAATTTTATTCGATATGGATATGAGCTTTTTCTTGCAAATTTTCTATTATTTATATCATTGTTCGATCTATAATTTGATCCATTGCAATTTTTTCTAATATTTTAGGAAATTTTGCATGCATTGTCATATGCATTTGGTCCCTTTATATCTCAGGTACACTCCTATTCAATGCATCTACCACAATTGTTGCATTTGTACTTCCCTAATAATGTGTAGTTTGAAGTCATATTCTTCCAATGGGAGAACCGATTGCAACACTCTTCCTAGAGGATGTTGCTTGTGGAGTAACAAAAATCAACAAATGATTATTTGTCTCCACGATCACTTAAGGTCGATGTAAATACAAGTGTAACTTAGGAAATGCCCAAATAGTGGCCAACATTTCTGTTTTGGTTGTACGAGATTTTGTTTTAACCTTGCCTAATCCCTAGCAACGTATGTGCCAAATTACTTGCCCTCCTTGAACTTCTTTTTTTTGTAATAGAATAGTCCTTAGCCCTTTGATCTAAAGCATCCATTTTCAGGGGAAAGAGTTTAAGAAAATCAAGATATTGAAATAATGAAGATTGAATAATGCATCCCCTCATTTTCTCAAAGGCCTTTTGACATTCTTTAGTTTTCCCATTCTATGAAATGTTCCTAGGGGATTTGTTAGCACAATGGAATTATCTTGAACTACCAATGTCCCGTTGGAAT
Source organism: Lygodium microphyllum (assembly GCF_053477565.2). Taxonomy (NCBI): domain Eukaryota; kingdom Viridiplantae; phylum Streptophyta; class Polypodiopsida; order Schizaeales; family Lygodiaceae; genus Lygodium; species Lygodium microphyllum. The sequence goes on from NC_141158.1 coordinate 45,922,805, forward strand.
TCTAAAGAGTGTTTTGGGTGCATCCTTATGTTAGAAGTGATCATATCACAGATTCACGAGCACCCATGCCCTTATTTATATTCCCTCTCTGTATTCTTTACTTCATAATTGGCCAACCTATTTTGTGATAAGAAAAATTCATTACTTTTTTCTATAAAAGGAGAGAGCGTGGCCATAGTCCATTATCCATTCAAGTACTTGTAGATTCTTAGTGTGGGGAGAGGAAGCTTATAGAGTGTGTTAGCTTGTGATTAACCATTGTACTCACATCATAGTGGATTCCTATTCCTAGTCACGTCTTCCACATTGTTTTTTTCATTGATCTCCATGTTTTCTGCTTGGGTTGACGTTGTGTGTCCATCGCTATGTCCCAAACATTTTTTTGACTATGTTTGAATCAAGTGTTGACTTCTATTCAACAATTCAGCTTTCATGGCTTGCATGTCACACTTGAAAATCAGAGTCACCTCGTTGCCCTACCTGATGTGATCGTCTAGCTACTGCATGGCTCTTGCAAGTTCCATGTACTATCAATGCTATCTTTCTTGCTATTATGATATCATGTCCATATTTTTGTGTGTGTTATTTCAAGACCCAATCTTGCCCTACATTTTGTTGACGTGGTGTTTTGACACTTTGCATTGACTTATACTTCTAACTATTGGTGATTGTCCTTTGCAATCATCTGCATGTTCATGTTAAACGGCATTGAGTGTGTCATTCCTAAAGCCTAACTTTCTTACATTGATTTGCTACTGGCTGATGTGTCCTTGCTCTATTGAGGGTAAAAGCCATGTCATACACTCATCAAACATGATGTTGGTTTACTTTGGTATTTCGATCTTTATTTAATGTACACCTTGTTTCTGGTTGTTTATGTGGTCTACTTGTTTTGCTCTTGTGAATGACGCATACTTTGAGATCTTTTGTAGGTGATCATACTCTTTTTCTACTCTCCTAAACTGAGGTAATGTGCAAGTGCTTTGTTTTCTCATTTCACTTCATCATAATCGTCTCGGTTTCCTTGCGATTGCAGGATTCACTATCCTAATCTATTTCGTGAAGTTGTGGTTTAATGTTGCAATGCTAATCAATGCTTTTCAGAGAGGATATCGAATTGCTCCATGCTTTGGAAAAATCTCCATTTCCCTCACAATGTGGTCATATAGTGGTCATGCGCATAAAGGTGAAGAGACAAACCGGTGTGCCATATGTAACATTTGAAATGAAGGAAAATAAGATAGAGGTTTTGGCACTACTTTGTGTGTTGGATATCATGGCAGTGCTTGGTAGAGCACGAGATGACCGAGTGCATGTCTATATGATCTTGATTCACTTAGGGCCTAGTGATGGCTCAAATGGATCTAGAGGAGGTTCTATTCCCCGCGGACTCTTTGATGGTTCTATTACTCCTTCTGATAGCATGTCCTTAATTGCATCATTGAGTATTTGCATTTCTCTTGGACATATCCTTCACATTGAGATTAACACAAGAAACTTTTAATCATTTCCTACATAGGAAAGAAAAAAGGGATTCCCTTTCAATTCCCTAGTTTAAAACACACATAAGTAGGGAAATTAAATAATAGGAAAAATGGAGCATTTCCTAGTTAGAGAAACTAGGAAATCACATAAGTAATTTCCTACATAGGGCAAAATTCGCTAAATAGAGAAATTTCCCATGTATTTTCCCTACATAGGAAAATGTTCCATTTTCCGTATTATTTACTTACCTTCATTTCTAACTAGAGAATTGATAGGGAATACCTTTTTCTTCTTTCATATGTAGGCAAATTTTCCTACATAGGGAAATTTTCCTATGTTTGTCTGCATAGGGAAATTTCCCTACATCTAATAGTTTTCGTATATAGGAAATTTCTTATGTTACTCTAAATTGTCTCTAATTGGAAATGTTCATTTTTTCCTAATTTCCACATTCCTACGTATATGAATTTCTAAGTAGAAATTGTATAGCAATGTTTAAACTAAGAAATTATATAGAGATTGTTTAGTTAATTTTGAATAGGCCATAGCACACTTCTAATAGATTAGGTAGGAAAATTTTAACTATATAGGCTTTTTTCCCTATGTTAAGAAAAAAATATTAGATATGTAATATTTTCCTATCAACTTTTCTTCTATGTGGAGAAAAATATCATATATAGGTAATTTTATTTAAATGAAACATTTAAGTAATCTTTATGATGCCATAATATGGTGGTACTATATCCTTACTCTAGTTGATTCCTAATGACTTATGAAATAGTAAACATAGACATTGCATTGTAAATTACTTGGACATAGAATTGGAAATCTCTATCACTCGTGTCGATGCCAACACTAACGGGTTGCTTGGTAGTTGCTCGAATGAGGTCTTGCTCATCATTGGTGAGTAGTTCCATGTAGCTATCGATGGTTATGCCATGCATGTCCCATTGCAATACACAAAGATGTAATGGCACAATGAGAATCTCAGTTGAATATATCACAGAATGCAAAAAAAAAGTAGCCCATAACCAAAACTTACCAACAATGAAGAAAGAAAGATTAAATACATCCTACTCACCAAGAACCAACACACAAGCCAAACTTAGAGTGGGGACACTATCAACAAACTATTAGTGTCAACAATCGCCAGCATACAAACACTTGCAAGGCAAGAGAGATTATGGAAATAAGTATAAAGAAAAAACATGAAAATGAAATGAAAAACTCACAAAGATATACCGTGAAATCTCTAGGAACCAAAACAGATAACGCATGTTGCTAGGAAACGGGCACAGAAAAGGCTAAAAAAAACGTCACAGTGTTGTCAAATTGGGCTGAAAACAATAAGATTCACCAAATGTATAAAAATGCGTAAGAAGAAACTCAACCAAGCAGAACAATGTTGCAACACTCTCTCAACAACCAGGTTCACACACTCTAGCAACATCAATCCATAGGAGTCGATTGCAGAGGAGACACCATCACTACACAAGAAGGTTGTGCAAGAAAACTCAAACCTGACTAAACCACATAGGGATTTTTTAACCTCAATAGCTACTTCGAAAGAAGAGTCCCTAAGGAAATAGTAACTACAAGATTGAAAGAAAGTTCTCAGCTGAGCATATGCATAGATTCAAGTTTTGGAATAACCTAGTACCACTTCCAATAGCAATTAAGTAGCACTTACATCATCCCTAAATGTAGTAGATTATGTGAAAACCATGTTACGAAGGAAAGAAAGTAGCTTATTTTGAAGATCATCTCACTCAATGCACTTCAAATTTCTTCAACTTGTACAACCTATTCTCACTATTTTTTCATAAAGCTTTCTTAGTGAACGTACAGTCACCAAAAACACTTGAGATGTGTGTCTCTCTTTGGTGGAAATCATGAGTAGTTAGAAAGAATTTCTTGGTCTTTCTTTAGCTCTCTCTAGCAATGTTCATCTTAGTTGCAGCTTGACACAAGCCAAAAGCGTATATTCTCTTCTCAAATCTGCTCTTGCTTTTAGCTTTTAAGATTCTATGACCAACTTCCGTAGTCTCTTCTCCCACTATTATTTCACCCAAGAAAGAAGCCATAGCCAAATCTTGCAACTCCTTGATTTCTCTCCCTTTTGTGCCCATCTATCTAAACAAGAAGCCATAACCTACATCTACTTCAATCCCCAAGGATCTCTACCTAAAGCAACAAATCTTGAGATATTGTGAAGATTGAGCCCACATGTCAGTAGGTTAGTTATTGCCCAATGTTATCAACCAAATTGCAAATGGGCTCCAAACAATGGTTCTCTCACATACTCATCCTTGAGAAAAAGCATCAAGAGGGGGCAGAATAGTATGATAACAATGATGATGATGATGATTGTGAGCTCACAAATGGCATTTCCACTACACATCAATTCAATAAGCCCACTCACATGCTCGCATACAAGGTTGCCTTCCATTTAGTATGGCAAGACCATTTGGTTCAATGAAACATAGAGAGAGAGGGAAAATTGTAGCAATGATCTCATGCACTAAAAGATATAGGCCTTATACCGACGTTAAAAGTGATAAAAATGTAAGAAACAAAATTTTCCTCCGTCGTCGCAAAAAGCGTTGTTATTGGCAACGCCATAGAATAGTCGGTATCAACGTCGGTATTAGCTTCGTTATTGGAGTCGGTATCAGCGTCGCATTTGCGACACTCATACCAACGCCAATAACGACGCTGATACCGACGCAAAATGCGACGCTGATATCAATGCTCTGCGACGATAATAACGACACCAATAACAACACGAGCAGTAAATTTGCAACATTAATAGAGCCAGTAACATGGAAAAAAAAATTAGCACAGTGTACTTTATTTGGGCCATAGAAAATAGTTTTTGCATTGTGTATAATGCTTGTGTACAAAAAACAAAATATATTGAAATCATAACACTGATACATGAAATAAATACGTGATCGCATAATGAAAGCGATTGGTACAATCATGACAAGATATCACTACTACATAGAAAATGTCTATATAGATCAGGCGACCAAAAAAGAAAGGTGTGTGAGCTTCAAGGATCCAAGGGCGAGCTACATATCCTCGCCATCCGAAAGCTCGTCCCGCCACAAAGGAGCATCGAACGGACTCTACAGAAAAAGAAACAATAACACATCAGTCCACCATACAATAATGCGTTCTAATTAAATATGGTAACTAGGGACAAGAAAGATGAGTGACTTATAGGGCCACCACGTCTATACAATCGGTCGATCAATGCAGTGAGACCGTGCCTCTCTACATATCGAGTCTCAAGGCCGACCGGATCGCAATTTGTAATGGAGTGCTGCAAAGAAAAAAAAATACTAACTGTTAGAAACATGATTGTCAGTACAAAGGATATTGCAAAAAAATAAACAAGCAAAAAAAAAAACTCATAAAGTTCTCCAAATATGTCCTATGGCTGCCACTCCTAAGATGATGGACCACTGCGGCCTCTAGCCGTGCCCTCGCCGCCTCGCGCTGCTGACTCCAATGTCCTGGAGAATCTGTAGCCTTCTCCCTCAATCGGCGCCAATCATCCATGTCTAGCCACTTGCGCTTTGCAGTGCCACTCTTGAGTGCTTGCGTGCGTCCGATCGTCTGTGTGACATATATGCATGCATGGAGTCCATCATCCAGCCTGCAGAAAATCTCTCTATTGAGGCTGAAACCAGAAACTCCTCATGCAAGGATGCTACTATGTAGTCCTTACTCCCCTCCGGTATGTTCTTCCAATGATCTAAGACGTTGTGCTGAAAAACTATCTACTGAGGCTGAAACCAGAAACTCCTCATGCAAGGATGCTACTATGTAGTCCTTGCTCCCCTCCGGTATGTTCTTCCAATGATCTAAGACGTTGTGCTGAAAAACTTGTTGGCACAACTCTCTCATGCGAGCCATCACCCTCCTCCCCTCATCATTCATGATGATGGCTCGTGACCTATCATCGACTAGATAGGCATATCCCTCTAGGGTATGCCTAAGATGGGTCCTCTCCCACCTGCGTCCACGCTCCTAGGCATATCTAGAAGACCCCTATGAATTCGGTGTACCGACCGGGGTAATATCTGTCTGAGTGGCACCCATAGGGGTGCCACCTACAGAAGGCCAAGCAAAAGCCCGAGTAACTAGAGTAGATGTCCCCTTAGGTGTGACAAATCCTCGAGGTGATGCAACTCCAGCTGAACGACGAGACAGAGACACCGCGTCTGTGCCTCCACAACATCCACCTGAGTCTGAGTCACGCTCCTTGGAATCGCCATTAGATCGAGGAGTCACACATGTATCCCATGCCGATCGTGGGCACACTGCCTCTGTATCTCTGCAGCATCCCCCTGACCCTGAAGCACTCCCTCTCTCTGGCCCAAGCCTAGAGCGTCGACCTCGTCTGCTCGAAGCTGAAGCATCGGATCCCGCTGAAGTAGATCTAGCAGAGCGGCCTTACGATGTCCGAGACAGCTCCTTGTCTGCCATGTCATTGAATCTTGCGATCTGGTCTAGAGACATGCACGTGAAGATATCCTGCAACTCCTCATCGCTCATCCCTCGACTCATTGTGAAAATGTCACCTGCATAGACAAAAAGTAATGTTAGCATAATCAATTTAAATCATACAAAGCATGGTAATATAAATCCTAAAAAAATAATCTCACTTAAAATGTATATCTTATGTACCCTTATAAGCGATTAGTCAACGAATTGAGTAAGTGGATTCTCCAAGTATGAAGTATCCTATGGTCCCATGTCAATCTCCTGACACAACTCTGCATACACTGGAAGGTCAATAGACATGTCACCACAAAAGGATGAGTCCACCTCGTTCTCAAAGAATTCTTGGACTCCTGGATTTCCATCATTGTTAGCCGATGCCGGCTCCAAGCTTTTGGTGGCCTCCACCCCTTGCAATATCGACCCCTCTATTTGCATATTGTCTTCATCTATGCTCGGAACATCGCTTTGATCATATACTCTCGCACGTCGGGGAGCTGAAGGTATAATATACCACTATCGAGGTTGTCGGGGGTTTGGATAGAAGATTACATGTTCACAAACACGTAGAAGAGAGTTTTAACTATTGTGACATGTACCATGTCGTAATACAATTAACAAAAAAATGAGTCCATGCACCTGTTCACAATGGGCCGTCAACACAAAGGTATTGCGCAAATCCGTCCATTTTTTTCAGAATCTATTTTGAGAAATCCAGATAGACCTCGTCGAACTGTTGCTCCAGCTCCTTCAAGTACCATTTTGAACCACTGCACATCAAATAATATCATGGAGAAGCTATGGTAATCTACCGTTACAATACTTTGCAAGTTTCTAAAATACTCTATCTCATCTATAACCGTGTTTGGATCCGTTGCTCGTTGCTGGCTCTCCTGCTCAAACCTTGATACCACAGTACATTGTGGAGCACATTTTGTCAATACGCTCCACGCGAAAATGCCGTCTGCGCGACCACGTTGCACTATATATTTTGTACTATATATTGAAACACTCAAATTAGATGTCACATATAAAATATATATATGACAAATCCTAAACACCTCATTACCTTTGGACTACATCCCCTCGAGAATTCCCACTCCTCCATTGAGACCTCTGCCCCTTCACGAGACGCTGCGGTCAAAGCTCCACGCAACCATCACATTGACATGAACCGCGACATCTCCTCCATGCCCTAGGGATATCAAATCAGTCGATGACACGTATTACATTAGAATTCAGATTGCGCTTTCTCTTATTCTTGCCTAGCGATCTGGTATTTGCCAAGCCACGTCTCCATAGAGGCATGGTGCAATATACAAAAGCGATTCACCTTCTCCTCCATTGTAGCATCTATTATTTTTTCTACTCCATTTCCAACCACCACATCTCCAGTCAGTCTATCATCGTCCTCCAGCGACCATAGCATTTTGTTGTCTGGATCCACCATTGGTAACCATTGTGAAATATGCACTAGCACCTCAGACACCACCCAACCTATAGCCATGCTACCTTCTGGCTGAGCTTGTTGTCACACAAAGCCTTTCAGGGTTTTCATGAAGCACTCCAAGAACATCCATCGCGTATGGACAGGTCCAATAATCTCCACTTCATCTACAAGATGCACAAGAAGGTGGATTTGTATCGTGAGCATGCTGGTAGGCAGGTATTTCTCAAAGAGATAGACCATCTCCACTGCTTCTCGCCTCACGGATTCAATAGAGGACGTCTTAATCTCCTTCTGTGAGATCCATTACACCAAAGTCGACAACCTATAAATGGCCCTACGTATTTCTAGAGTAAGACATCTTGCAATCGCGATCGATAGTACAAACTGCCACAAATGAGAAAGCATTATGAACAATGGCTACACTCCAAATAGCAAAATGCGCACGCCAATTATAATCCATTCATAGTACAAACCTGAGAGAACGCATCATACCCATCGGAGTGCGAATTATAGACTTGACTACTTGCTTCATAATGCGCTCTTATTTAGTGGACAAAACCCAAGGAGCACGAGGTAGCTGTATGCAACCATCAGTACTCAATTGCGGCCAAAGCGTCTCCATCTTACCTACCTCCTTCAAATCCATTTGTGCCCCTATAGTGTCTCTCTTTCCTGTGATGTGGTCCCATAGAAAGCTGCCCACATTCTTGAAAATATGCATGGGATCCCTTAGCCACATATCCCTTAGGTTTGTTGAGGATCGGCCTAGCCCCTACGAGCCTAGGATGAGCTTATTGTAAGGTCTTATTTCCTTTTCTCTCTTTCTCTCCCTCTCTCATTCGCATATTTCTGAAGTAAGACATCTTGCGATCGCGATCGTTAGTACAAACTGCCACAAATGAGAAAGCATTATCAACAATGGCTACACTCCAAATAGCAAAATGCGCACGCAATTACAATCCACTCGTAGTAAAACTTGTTTACCGTGTAAAAATATTACACGGCGCAGCGAACAGAATCTGAGAAAGAGATAGAGAGTACACAACAGATAAGAGGAGAATCAGTAAAATTCTTTAACTCCAAACAACTGATACAAAGATGGCTCTGTCCACCCGTGCGCTTCCAATGAATGAAGCTTAGATGGCGATCTAGACAGAAGATAGGTGAAGAGCTTAAGGCTAGCTGGAACAACAACTCTGACTGGGTGAAAGATAAGTGTAAGATGGCTGCGAAGGGGTTTAGCTTTTATAGCCCGCGAAGGTCGTTAGGTCGGCCTGCTGACCGACCTACCATATGAGCCTCCACTAGTCGGCCAGGGAATATTCCAGGGAATATTCCCTTTACCATCGGGCCGGGGGCGCTGCCCCCGGACCCCCGCCAGGGGGGCCGCTGGCCCCCCTGGGACCCCCCAGCCAGGGGCCGCTTCCGCGGCCCCCGGACCCCACAATAGGGGCCCCTTTTAACTCCCTTACCACGCAACTCAATGCAATGTGCCTCGAGTTGCTACCAGCTTAACCACTCCGTCTAACCCAAAGATTAGACCCACAACAGTCACCTTTTTTGCCATCCGGTCACATAGACCTCATCTGATATACAAGTCAGGACTCAACCAATGTCCGGGCTCACATTTGGCTTCTCCTCATAATGGGGGCCTTACAACTTTGAGCACCATGGATCATTGGTAGCACCTAATGAGGGTGGGGCATTGATCATATCTAACACCCCCCCTCAATGTCCACCCATAGGTGAACTATCTCCTCGGCCCAATGCCGAGTCTCTGAAGATGAACTTGAAGCAGATCCTTCGTAAGTGCTTTGGTGAAGATATCTGCTCCATTCTCCTCTGTTGGACAGTAGACCAATTCCACTATCCCATCCTCCATCAAATCACGCACATAGTGATACTGGATCTCTATATGTTTGGTGCGTGCATGAAACACTGGATTTTTGGCAATGGCGATGCAACTCTGATTGTCACATCTCAGCACAGTTGGTTCTTCATCCTGCACTCCCATATGCCATAGAATCCTTCTCAACCATACGGCCTCACATGCAGCAAAACAAGCTGCCTTGTACTCTGCTTCGGTAGAAGACAATGCCACTGTTGGTTGCTTCTTACTAATCCAAGAGAAAATTCCTGAACCCAAAGAGAAACAATAACCAGAAACTGACTTCCTGGAATCAATGTCTCCTGCCCAATCTGAGTCACAGTTCCCCACAAGAGAAGTTCCGAAACTGTATGTGATACCATAGTCAAGAGTTTTCTTCAAGTATCTGAGCACCCGCATCCCAGCTTTCCAATGACTCTCATGAGGTTTGTTTGAGAACCTGCTCAAAACACCAACAGCAAAACTGATATCTGGTCTGGTGTTACACAAGTAGATTAGACTGCCGACCAACCTCCTATACCTCCCAATGTCTGCTAGTGCTGATGTATCCTCAACGGATAACTTTACATTCACCTCCATAGGTGTAGCTATCTCCTTGCACTCGGTCATGCCAAATGCCTTCAAGATCTCCCATGCATACTTCTTCTGAGAGATGAAGATCTTTCCTGGCTCTTGCCAGACTTCAATCCCCAAACAATAGTGCAGCAAGCCCAAGTCTGTCATTTCAAACTCAAAACTCAAAGCCTTTCGAGTTTGGTTGATCATATCTTCATAGTCACCTGTAATAAGAAGGTCGTCCACATATAGGACAATCACTACAGACTTTTTACCATCCCTGTAAACATACAAGTTAGCATCTGAGGCACATCTTTTGAAGTTTAGGTTTAAAAAGAACCTATCTATCCGTTGGTACCATGCTCTGGGGGCTTGTTTCAGCCCATACAATGCCTTCTTCAGTTTACACACTTTGTTCTCAGAATGGGGGGCCTCAAACCCTGGTGGCTGAGCCACGTACACCTCCTCCTTGAGGTCACCATTTAAGAACGCTGACTTAACATCCATTTGGTACACTGGCCACTTCTTGTGGGCAGCCACTGCAAGTACCGTGCGAATAGTGGTCATTCTGGCAGTTGGGGCAAATGACTCTTGAAAATCAAACCCTTCAACTTGTGAAAATCCTTGGGCAACCAGTCTAGCTTTGTACTTTTCTAAGGTACCATCAGCCTTGTACTTTACCTTCCAGATCCACTTGGTGCCAATAATCTTCCGCTTTGCTGGCCGATCCACTAGCTCCCAAGTGTCATTCTTCATTATGCTGTCATACTCCGCCTGCATAGCAGCCTTCCATGATGGATCTGCAAGTGCTTCTTCTAAGTCAGTTGGCTCCTTTACTTCTCTCATAATCTCAACCATCAAGGCCATGTTGACTATGTGAGCAGAAGCCCTCCTTTGCTCCTCTATTCTCTGAGACCTCCTTGGTCCGTCTGCCTTCTCCTCAACAGATGCAGGCATAGGATTATTGTGGTCATAGAGCTGCTTCACCCAGCGCGGCAATGGCTTTTCCGGTGGGGTGATGTCAGGTTGGTGAACTTTTTCCTCATCATCTGAAGATGATGCTTCCTCCTCCTTAAGGATAGGGATAGCTCTCGGGACAGGTTCATAGTGGACTACTTCTTCGCTTGATGATAAAGTGGAAGACCTTGCCTTCTCCTCCTCCACTGTATGCGGCTCCTCCTTGAACACCACATCACGGCTCGCGATGATCTTCTTTGCCTCTTGGTCATATAACTTGTAAGCCTTCTGCTCATCACTATAACCCAAGAAGATACATTTTCTGCTTTTTGGTTGTAACTTGTTTCTCTTCTCATCTGGAACATGTGCATAACATTCACATCCAAAAATTCTGAAATGTGAAACAGATGGTTTCTTACCAGTGTAAGCCTCATGAGGTGTTTTTCCCTTGAGAGCCTTTGTGTAGCTCCGATTTAGAATGTAGACTGCAGTATTAACAGCTTCAGCCCAAAAATGGTTAGGCAATCCCTTGCCCTTTAGCATGCATCTTGCCATCTCCACAATGGTACGATTCCTGCGTTCCACAACACCATTCTGCTGAGGTGTGTGAGGCGTCGTCAATTGACGCTTGATCCCTTTGCTCTTGCAAAAGCCTTCAAACTCCTTTGAGTTGAACTCACCACCACCATCTGTTCTAAATTTCTTCACACTTTTCCCTGTTTCATTCTCAACAAGTATTAGCCATTCTTTAAACTTACCAAAAGCTTGAGCCTTATCACGAAGGAAGTACACCCACATCTTCCTACTGTAGTCATCGACAATCAACATAAAATAAGAAGATCCCCCCAAGGCCTGTGTAGGCATCTTACCACACAAGTCAGCATGCACCAACTCTAGAGGAGCATGTGCTCTATTCTTGCTTTCTTGTGGAAATGCCTTTCTCTGTTGCTTGCCCATCATACAAGCTTCACATGGTTCCTTCAATTCAGTTATTGTAGGTAGGTGAGCAACCATACCTTGCTTTTGCATCTCCTTCAATACTGCAAATCCGATGTGTCCAAACCTTTCATGCCAAAGCTTACTTGTGCCCACTCCAGCGGTGGCTGTAAGAGCACTTAGCTCATACAGGTTGTTCCTTCTTTCTCCTTTGCCAACAATTGTGCCAGCACTATCAATAATTTCTGCACCTGTCTTCTTGAACCTCACTTCATGACCAAGATCAGTTATGGCAGCAACTGATAAGAGATTTCTCCTGATTTCGGGAACATACAACACATTTGAAAGCTTTTTGACTTCACCATTTGCAGCAACAAAAGAAATAGTACCTGTGCCCGCAGCAGGGCATTTAGCATCATTTCCAACCGTCACAGTGATGGATTCTTGTAGAGGCTGCATAGAACTGTATAGACCTTTCTTGTTGGTCATGTGACGGGAGGCCCCACTATCCAACACCCAAGAGTCAGTGGTAGATTCTTCTTGCGCCGAGGAGCACACTTCCTCAATGGTCGCCATGAATAATTCCAACTCTGCTTCAGCCGTATTGGCTGTCTCTTTCCCTTTACTTTTAAGGGTACCATTCTTTTCATCTGCCTTCTTGACACGACAATCTGCAATTGCATGTCCTTTCTTCTTACAGTAGAAGCACTCTCCTTGAAACTTCTTCTTGCCGCCCTTCTTCTTTTTGTCACCATCATTTTTGGTGGAGGAAACACCTTTGCCTTTTGCATTGGCAGAGAATGCAGCATCTCCATTGTTGCTTCCTTCTCGGGCTTTCAGCCTCAACTCCTCCTCCATTAATAATGCACAAAACTCCTCAAAAGTCAAAGCTTGAGGTCTCACCTGAGTATTAAGGGCAGTTACTAGTCCATCAAACTTTTGTGGACAAATCCGAAGACACCTCCGAGCTAGCTCTTCGCTAGTCTTTTGTATCCCAGCGCCAGCCATCTGGTCGCGTAGATTCTTAATCCGAGTGATGAATGCTTCAACCGTCTCTCCTTCAGCAAACTTCTCCGCTGCTAGTTGATTCTCCAAGTTTTGAATCCTTGTTTGGTTTCGTGTTTCATACTGACTCCTTAGTACATTCCAAGCCTCCGACGCTTTGGTTGTATGCTGAATCAGAGTCAAAACACTGTCAGAACAGCTTGTAACTAAGGCACACAATGCATCTGCATTCCTTCGTTTCCAAGCTCGTAGAAGATCTGCATTCGGAGGAATCATCACACTAGGATTTGATGGGTCGGGGGTAGGCTGTGGTTCTGCGTCAGTCCCCAGCACAGTCTCCAGAAGCTCATAAGAATCAAGGATAGTAGTAATTTTGAACTTCCACAAGGTGTAGTTTGTACCATCTAACTTGCCTTCGCTGAAGGTTGGTGGACGAATCCTCAGTGTTTGAATAGCCGGTACAGCAGCACCACCTCCTGCACCGCTTCCGGATGCGCCAGAACTGCTTCCCGGAGTCGACATCGTTTCTCTTTGCTGTTGAAGCCTTTGCCTCTTGCACGCTCTCCGATCTCTAGAGCCCCCTGGGCTCTGATACCATGTAAAAATATTACACGGCGCAGCGAACAGAATCTGAGAAAGAGATAGAGAGTACACAACAGATAAGAGGAGAATCAGTAAAATTCTTTAACTCCAAACAACTGATACAAAGATGGCTCTGTCCACCCGTGCGCTTCCAATGAATGAAGCTTAGATGGCGATCTAGACAGAAGATAGGTGAAGAGCTTAAGGCTAGCTGGAACAACAACTCTGACTGGGTGAAAGATAAGTGTAAGATGGCTGCGAAGGGGTTTAGCTTTTATAGCCCGCGAAGGTCGTTAGGTCGGCCTGCTGACCGACCTACCATATGAGCCTCCACTAGTCGGCCAGGGAATATTCCAGGGAATATTCCCTTTACCATCGGGCCGGGGGCGCTGCCCCCGGACCCCCGCCAGGGGGGCCGCTGGCCCCCCTGGGACCCCCCAGCCAGGGGCCGCTTCCGCGGCCCCCGGACCCCACAATAGGGGCCCCTTTTAACTCCCTTACCACGCAACTCAATGCAATGTGCCTCGAGTTGCTACCAGCTTAACCACTCCGTCTAACCCAAAGATTAGACCCACAACAGTCACCTTTTTTGCCATCCGGTCACATAGACCTCATCTGATATACAAGTCAGGACTCAACCAATGTCCGGGCTCACATTTGGCTTCTCCTCATAATGGGGGCCTTACAACTTTGAGCACCATGGATCATTGGTAGCACCTAATGAGGGTGGGGCATTGATCATATCTAACATACCGCAGCACAGAGGAGCGGAAAATTGAAGCAAAGGAGCGAAAAAATGGAAAAAAGGAAATAGCAAAAAAGGCGTACTAGGATAAAAGAAGGAAAAGGCGCCTTGACCGGTAACCAGACCCTGAAAATTTTAAATGTTCGGGCACGACCCCCAGAAAGTCTTAGTGTCGCCCCAAGAAAGAAAAAGAGTAAAAAGCACACCCGCACAGACACCACACTGAGTGTACATAATTTGAGGATTCGTTGTAATAACAAGGAATACACTCGCACATAATCATTCAAGGAACCCACCAATAGGAGTGAACCCCGAGACTTAGCAGACAAACAGGGTTAGGACCCAAGAGGATGTTAAGTGGACATGAGGATCTAGAAGATGACAACATAGAGGATTGGGCACTACTAGAACTACTCGAACTGATCAATGGCCTTGTGGAATTGGAGGCAGAAAAATTTCAGGATCAAGAGGCGACCAACCTAGGAGAATTTTCAGTCTCAATAAATGAACTAGTCCATGACTATGATTTACTTACTACGACTGTGATCCAGGGTAGACCTGTAGAAGAACTGGTAGTAAGCCTCGAAGAAGAGAGAAGAGAAATCAGGAGAGTGCTAGAAGGCATAATTGCCTACAACCACGAGCAAAGGGCTAGAAAGCTACACCCAGATGTAGATATGTACGAGGCTAGAAGGGTGCTAGACCTAGCAAGGGCAGCCAAATCTAGACCAAATGGAGAGAGGGAACGGGCAGTAGAGGCTGACATGACATTGAGCGAACTTGTAGCCAAGCGACATGAATATCAGCCAAAGGGAGAAGAAAGATGTCAGGGACTACGTCACTCATGTGCGTAGCCTCTTCAAAAGGATCCCTGCCAATGAACAACCTACTGAGAGGGCAGTGTCTACAGTATTCATGAATGGAATTCGGAGTGAGGAGCTCTACAAGGCTTTGGCCAGTAACTCTACCTTGCAAAGAGACGTGCTAGCTAGAGTTTTCCAAAAGGCAATACGTGTAGATGATCAACTTGGGGAACAAAGCATGAGGACTACCAGCCGAGAAAGTGAAAATCAGAGGGATCCAAAGAGATCAACTATTTTGGGAGAAAAAGCAACCGCTAGTGTGAAGGAAAAGGGAAAGAGTATGGACCAAGGCCAAGAGATGGCGGAGATGAGAATGGAGATTGCACGACTGCAGGAACTGATAAGGAAGCCTGCACGATCGCATGTACAGTGTATATACTGTGGTAGCAATCACCTCCCAGTTGAATGCCAAGTTCCTAGATCCAGGCCATACTCAAATTGTGGTAGATTCCAGCATGATGCATTGCATTCCAAGATGCCGAGGAGATTCCCATACGCACAGCAGTACAATCCTCCGTACTTAGGTAATAGACCACCCAATTTCTTTGGGAGGGGAGCCCAATTGGCACTCCCTGCACCAAATGACTCAAGACCTGCCATACCTAGGCTGGAGATGAACTCAACAGGTATACCAAGACCACCAGGGCCTTTTGTAACCCACCCACCGAGTGATGCTCCAGTTCACTATGTGGAAGAGCCTAGTGAAGAGGAGACATATGTCAACCTATATATATCCTATGATGAGGAGGGCAACCTAGTCTTGATGGACTATTGGCCGGCTGGTGCCAATGATGGCATTAGGTAGAGGAAGAGGCAGAGGCTTTGGAGGGCCAAGCCAAGATCTGATCACATGCTGGACCTGCGGCCATCCAGGCCACATTTCATCACGTTGCCTAGAGAAGGAACATGCTAACAAGGACAAAGCGGATATCCGATACATAGAATGTGGGATCACTCACCTATTTCCTGATTATCCTAGGCGGAAACCATCAGCTAGCTCTACCAATGTACCGTCAGTACCTCTGGGGCTTTTTGGAGTGGAAATCTTTGATAGTGAGGACACACCTATCCCACTACAGGTTATGACACGAGCTCAAACAAGGCAAGCAGGTATCTCCTTGCTTGTGCCAAGTAACCTTGACGCAAACTCAATAGGAAAGAAAAGCCGAAGGAGAAGGAAAAAGAGAATAGACATGAAGATAACCCTTAAAACTGAGGAAGCCATGACGTTAGTGACAGGAAAGAAAGTCACGGATACAGAGGCAGAGACCTCAGCCCCGAAGACAGCTGAGCTAGGGAGTACTAAGGTAGGGGAATATCCCCATCCCAAATGGGAACTCGAAGCTATAGCCAAAGTCAAGGAGTGGGTCAAGGCCTAGGAGCACCTCAAGGATGCTGAACCCATACTAGAAGATCCAATGGATAATTTTTCCAGCGTGAGCACACCAGGCTCACCCACAAAACCACAAACTAAAAGTGTATCCTTGCCATAGGGGGGAACTCAGCAGCAAGGTCAAAGGGGGACTTACCAGGGCAGAAAGAATGCATGGCCCAAAAGTGCTAGCCTTAGGGGAGGACAAGAGCCCAGCAGTCTCCTTGCATCCTTGCTGTCCACCCCAGTAACTCTAAGCGTAGAAGACCTGCTTAGGCAGAATCCTTCTTTATGGCAGGAGTTAAAAGATTCGGAGGAGGGACACACAGGACTTACGGGTGCTGATCAGCAAGATCATGATGCAGTTATGAAAATCCCAAGTCTAACTCTACACTCAACTCCTAAGTCATTGCACATCAATGCTTCTTGGGAAGGCACTGAAATGCATGCAGTCCTACTTGTTCTAGCCTTAGGAGATGTGACGCGGAAAGGAATTGTAGACACAGGCACCGGTGTTAGTGTACTGAGCCATGCAATTTTAGAGGCATGGGAAAACCCTCCTATAGAGACTAATAGGTTCAATGTCACGTTAGCAAATGGAATGAAGGTAAGGCCATTCAAAGTCTTAAAGAACTGGCCAGTAAAGATTGCAGGTGTGCAGTTTTCCGTGAACTTCATTGTCATGAAGGGAGTGGACTACGACATACTGCTAGGCCGACCTTGGATGAGAAACGCTCGAGTCATTGAAGATTGGGGGAATGATTTGATCTTCCTAGGGAGCAGAATTGAAGCAGTAAGGGTAGAGATGGACACTTGGAAAACGACCCCTGTTGACCTAAATGCCATCTCAGCCATGCTGAAAGGCGATACCCAAACGACCAAACGCTATGGATCACTCACTAAATATATTCCCTGCTCTGAGGATGAGCGGGATCGGATGCATGTCTTGTAAACCATTGACCTACCATTCTCAGATGAGGAAGAACTATATCGGCAGGCTGCTAAAGCCGCAACCGTGCCAATAGAGGAGCCAAATTTGCCACTCTGCATGATGGCAGGAAGCTCACTCAACCCAAGGAAACCTGTCTTGTTTCATATCCCCAGCAATAAGCTAAAGCTTCAGGAAATCGTAGAGTATCTCACAGACACACTAAAGGGCAACTTGGATGCCAACCTAAAGCCTCTACGTGATCTGTTGACTAAGCCAGAATGGAAATGGACCAAAGTCCATGATCTGGATTTGTTATACAATCACTACAAGGGACTGGGGCAATAGCAACGCCGATTAGCGACGCCGATAAACGCCGTCGCTATTGGCGTCGCTATTTGCGTTGCAAATAGCGACGCCAATAGCTACGCCGCAGGGAAAAAAAGCGCGGCCGAAACCAGAGCGCCGTTTTCATTTTGTTTTCTTCGCCTTTTGAGAGCGAGAGCGAGGTAGAGAGCGAGGGAGAGAGCCAAGGCTTTGTGAGAGAAGAGGAGGAAGAGACTTGCTGCCGCCGCCGCCGCCGCCACCGCCACCGCCACCGTCATTGTTCGCGAAGGAGAGGAGGAGCCCTCGTTGCAAAGAGAAGCCGCCCACGCTCGCCATATCTCATTGGTGAGTCTCCCTCTCTCTTTCTTTTACTTGTTGAAGGTTTAAATCGTTCTCTTTTGTTTGTTTAGGAGAGGAAAAGAAAGAGAAGGAGAGGGAGAGGGAGAGAGAGGGAGAGAAAGAGAGGGAGAGGGAGAGAAAGAGAGTGAGAGTGCATTCTCTCTCTCTCTCTCCCTTTTGCTTGTTTAATGTTTAAATTACTTTCTTCTTTGCTTGTTTAGGAGAGGAAACGAGAGAGTAAGAGAGAAAGAGAGGGAGAGGGAGAGGGAAAGGGAAAGAAAGAGAAAGAGAAATAGAGGGAGAGGGAGAGGGAGGGGGAGGAAATAGGAGAGGGAGAGAAAGAGAAAGAGAGGGAGAAGGAGGGAGAGTGCATTCTCTCTCTCCCTCCCTCTCCCTTTTGCTTGTTTAATGTTTGAATCACTTTATTTTTTACTTGTTTAGGAGAGGAAATGAGAGAGAAAGAGAGTGAGAGGGAGAGGAAGGGGAAGGAAATGAGAGAGGGATAGAAAGAGAAAGAGAGGGAGAGTGCATTGCATCTCTCCCTCTCCCTTTTGCTTGGAGGATGTTTAAATCACTTTATTTTTTGCTTGTTTAGGAAATGAGAGAGAAAGAGAGATAGAGAGGGAGAGGGAGAAAAAGAGAAAGAGAGGGAGATGGAGAGGGAGAGGGAGAGGGAGGGGGAGGGGAAGGAAATGAGAGAGGGAGAGAAAGAGGGAGGGGGAGGGAGAGGGAGCGAGGGAGAGGGAGAGGGAGAAAGAGGGAGAAGGAGGGAGGGAGAGGGAGAGGGAGGAGGAGGGAGGAAATGAGAGAGGGAGAGAAAGAGAACGAGAGGGTGAGGGAGAGGGTGAGAGAAAGAGAGGAAGAGAGGGAGAGGGAGAGGGTGAGAGAAAGAGAGGAAGAGAGGGAGAGGGAGAGGGAAGGGAATGAAATTTAAGATAATATACGTATCGATAATGGTATGCAATGTGCTTTGCATACGGCCACGTACTTCATCAAAATTAACCCAAAATTATTGTTATAGAAGTGGAGATCCCTTAAATTGAGTATAGGATAATTTCTCTCAGGTCTTATGACTATGAGTAGAATTGATTGAAATAAATTTTATTACTGTAGTTGTAAAATTTCATAGATGGCGCGCATTAATTTTCAAAATGGATTACTTATACTCAAAGCCGAGATATAACAAAAAATTATCTACCGGGACAAACAAATCGTTGAGCATGATACAAGGCCGAGATATAACATCGGAAAATCTCTCGACTACTATATACAATGCAAGGTTTATGGTCAACTTGCAAGTTGACGTACATCTTCATAAAGCTATCCATTTAAGCCTCGTTTGCTGTAATGTAGATAAGATGGCAAACGAAGAAGGTCCTATTGTTCAAGACCGCGAGTCATATCTTAATCAGCGTGTCCCATGTCCTTGCTCTCAATGCAAGTTGGCAATTAGACGAAAACGCCGATTGTCTATAGAACACGTACGACGATTTGGCGAGTTTCAATCTGAGATCATTGATCAGGCGATTGCAGATTTTCAGCAAACGGTAATTTCAAGTTAGCATTTTTCATGCATTGTACTCTCAAGCTAATTGAAAACCATACACAATAAGATTGGGTCTTGTTGGCAAATTTTGTATCCAGGGGGGTGATGTCTCGACCCAAGGGGGAGTGCACCCTTTGCAGCCAATTAGAAGAGTTCGTGGACGTGCGATGGATGGATGGCAGGAGCCAATCGACCACTCGCGAGGCCCATCTATATCGTCAATGCCAGAGGAGACAGACAACCTTCCCGACTTGCCTACAATCTTGGAGCCTGAGATGGAGGCAATGATCGATGCATTGATTCCCATGGATGTTGAGACATCTAACCCGCTTAGAGAGGAAGCATCCATACCATTATATGATGGGTGCCGAGTATCTCGGTTGAAGACATTGCTTGCACTCTTAAGTGTGCAAGCAAAATACGGTTGGAGCGATACGAGTGTGACTGAGTTATTCAGGTACCTTGCACATAGACTTCATTGTTTTTTTAAAAAACAGTATTATTGTAAATATGGATGGATTTTTCAAGGTGTTTTATGATTTTTTCAGGTTATTGAAATATCATATATTGCCACCTGCAAACACCATGCCTGAGTCTCGTGATGATGCACGACATGTTTTACGGAAGCTTGGCATGGACTACAATAACATCCATGCATGTATCAACGACTGCATATTGTTTCGAGATGAATACGAGACTATGGAGACATGTCCAAAGTGTGGTGCTCACAGGTATCGACAGGACTTGCAAGGGCAGACCATCCCTCAAAAAGTCCTCAGACACTTTCCGCTCATCCCCCGCATAAACCACATGTTTCGCACGTCTGCCATGGCAAGCTTGACAACGTGGCATGTGCAGAATAGGTCTACGGATGGAGTGCAACGAATATCAGCAGATTCGCGCGCATGGAGCCACATTGACTCTACCTTCCCAGGCTTTGCGCGAGAGCCAAGGAATCTTCGGCTCGGTCTCGCTATGGATGGTGTGAACCCATTCGGTCTGCGCTCGACTTCTTACAGTGTGTGGCCTATAGTGCTTGTCAACTACAACATTCCTCCATGGCTTTCTACGAAGAAAGGACATCTCATCCTTAGCTTGCTCGTCTCGGGCCGCTACAAAGTAAAAAATATGGACGTGTATCTTCGTCCATTAGTCGATGAGCTTAAGATTTTGTGGGAGGAGGGGGTCACGGTGCAAGATATAAGCAGGCGCGATGGTCGGCGGTCAACCAACATTCGGGCCATTCTCATGTGGACGATGCATGACTTTCCGGGATTGGGAGAGTGCTCATGTGAGCAGACCTTTGTTCACACCAGTAATATCTATATTTTATTTCATTCAATCAAGTATTCACTAGGTCGTGGATCGCCTTGCAGGTCTCGTTACCTCAGATTATCATGCATGTCCATTGTGTGGGCCACAGTTAGACTCCCGAAGGTCACGAACCATGAAGAAGATGGTATATCAAGGACACACCACTTTCTTGCCGGAGGATCATGAACTCAGGGAAGGTTTTCTTGGACGACCTCCAACACGTATGAACGCTGCAAGCTGGTACGAGCTGAAAATGGTAAACCCAGAATCACATCCAAATGGAATGCGACGGTTCTCAGTTTTCTACGAGTTGCCATATTGGACCCACTTACAGGTCAACCACTTGTTGGATCCCATGCATATTTTCAAAAATGTGGGCAGCTTGCTATGGGACCACATCACAGGAAAGAGAGACACTATAGGGTCACGAATGGATTTAAAGGAGGTAGGTAAGATGGAGGCGCTTTGGCCGCAGTCGAGTGCTGAAGGGGGAGTGCAGCTTCCTCGCACTCCCTGGGTTTTGTCTACCAAAGAAGAGCGCATTGTGAAGCAAGTAATCAAGTCTATCCGCACTCCGATGGGTATGATGCGTTCTCTCAGGTCCGCATTTTCTAAAGATGACCAAATGTCTGGGCTAAAATCCCATGATTGGCATAAGATATGTCAGGTTTGTGAACAGAATGGATTTTAATTAGCGTGGACATTTTGAAATTTGAAAAGTGACCATTATTCTTAATGCTTTCTCATTTGTGGCAGTTTGTCCTACCGATCGCGATCGCGGGATGCCTAACTCCAGAAATTCGCGGGGCCATTTACAAGCTATCGACTTTGGTGCAATGGATCTCACAGAAAGAGATTAAGACGTCCTCTATTGAATCCGCAAGGCGGGGAGCAGTTGAGACGGTCTGTCTCTTTGAGAAATACCTTCCCACTAGCATGCTCACGATACAAGTTCACCTTCTTGTGCATCTTGTGGACGAAGTGGAGATTGCCGGACCTGTCCATACGCAATGGATGTTCTTCCTGGAGCGCTTCATGAAAACCCTGAAAGGCTTTATGCGACAACGAGCTCGTCCGGAAGGTAGCATGGCAGAGGGTTGGTTGGTGTCAGAGGCGTTAGCGCATATCTCACAATGGCTACCAACGGTGGAACCAGACAATGAAATGCTATGGACGCTCAAGGACGATGACAGGCTGACTGGAGATGTGGTGGTTGGAAATGGGGTAGAAAAAAGAATGGATGCCTCAATGGAAGAGAAGGTGAATCGCTTTTGTATGTTGCACCATGCCTCCATGGAGACGTGGCTCGCCAAGTACCAGATTGCAAGGCAAGATTGAGAGGAAGCGCGAGCTGAATTCCGACGCAGTACGCGTCACCGACCGATTCGATATCCCGAAGGCATGGAGGAGATGCCGCGGTTTATGTCAACACGATGGTTGCATGGAGCCTTGATCGCAGCATCCAGCGAAGGGGCAGAGGTCTCAATGGAGGAGTGGGAGTTCTCGAGGGGATGTAGTCCAAAGGTAATGAGGGGTTTAGAATGTGTCGTATCTGAATTTGTTTGCTACATCTTATTTGAGTGTTTCAATGTGCAGTACAAAATATATAGTGCAGCGTGGTCGCGCGGACGGCATTTTCGGGTGGAGCGTATTGACAAAATGCGCTCCACAATGGACTGTGGTGTCATGGCAAGGTTTGAGCAAGAGAGCCGGCGACGAGCAACGGATCCGAACACGGTTGTGGATGAGATGGAGTATTTTGGGAATTTGCAAAGTATTATTACGGTGGATTACCGTAGCTTCTCCATGATAATATTCGATGTGCAGTGGTTCAAAGTGGTACTTGGAGGAGATGGCGCAACGGTTCGACGAGGTCCATCTGGATTTCTCGAAATAGATTTCGAAAAAAAATGGATGGATTTGCGCGACACCTTTGTGTTGCCGGCACATTGTGAACAGGTACAACTAGTCATTTGCTTGCTAATTGTAATACGACATGGTTTATGTCACAATGGTTTGAAGACGGTTTGTAAATGTTTGTGAACAGGTAATCTTCTATCCAAATCCCCGACAACCTCGATGGTGGTATGTTATACCTTCAACTCCTCGAGGTGCGAGAGTATACGATCAAAGCGATGTTCCAGGCATAGATGAAGAAAATATGCAAATAGAGGGATCGAAATTACAAGGGGTGGAGGCCACCGCAAGCTTGGAGCCCGCAGTCGACTAACAATGATGGAAATACAGAAGTCGTAGAATTTTTTGAGAACGAGGCAGACTCGTTCTTTTGTGGTGACATGTCTATCGACCTTCCAGTGTATGCAGAGTTGTGTTAGGAGATTAACATGGGACCATAGAATACTTCATTCTTGGAGAATTGTATTACTCAATTCGTTGTTTAGATCTTCCATAAAGGTAGATAAGATATGCATTTTAAGAGGGATTTTTCAAAAATGATTTATATTAATGTGCTTTGTATAGTTTAAATTGATTATTCTAACATTATTTTTTATCTGTGCAGGATTCGACATTTTCAGGATGAGTCGAGGGATGAGCGATGATGTAGTTCAGGTGTTGGAGAATGGATTACTTGAGAGACTAATTGAGAAGGCCAAGCTAAGGAGACTTATTTTGAAAATCCAACCATACCAATTGATAGTCGGCCAACTCTATAGGTTAGGACAAGACGATTTGTTGCGCAGATGCGTGTGTGAGTACGAGATGCACGATGCATTGAAAGAAGCACATGGCGGAATCGCTAGAGGACACTTTAGCGGGAATACAACAGCCCGAAAGGTGCCACAATCCCAACTATGGTGGCCCACCCTATTCCGTGATGCTGCTAAATTTGTGAAGCATTGCGACGAATGCCAAAGAGCCAAGGTGCCCTTGTGCAAAGATAAAATGGAGTTGACCTCTGTCATAGCCCGACAACCCTTTGAAAAATGGGGCATCGACTTCATTGGACTTATCAATCCCGTGGCATAGTACTCTCAGGCTTGCTACATCATAGTGGAAACTGATTACCTAACGAAGTGGGTAGAGGCAAGAGCTACAAGGAAGAACGACGCTAGAACCACTGCAAAGTTCTTGTGAGAGCAGGTCATTCCACGGTTTGGGTGTCCAATAGAATTAGTCAGTGATCACGGCACACACTTCATTAATGAGGTGATATCACATCTGCTCTCTACTTTTCTAATCATTCACAGAAAATCCTCGCCCTATTACCCTCAGGCTAACAGACAAGTAGAATCCGACAATAAAATCCTAGTCAATGTACTCACAAAAATGATATCTACATCTCGGAGTGACTGGGACAACAAGTTAATGGCGGTCTTGTGGGCCTATCATACGGCTTATAAAATGGCTATAGGCCAGACGCCCTTTAGGGTGACTTATGGAACGGAGGCCATTCTTCCCTTAGAGTTTTTTGTCCCTAGCTTAAGGATAACAATGTAGGAGCGCTGGGAGGGAAGAGACACTTCGACAAATCGCTTGGTAGAGCTAGATTAACGTCTCACAGAAACCGGGCTCTTGGCCACCCATGCGTTGATTTGTGAGAAAGCACGGAGGAAAATGTGGTTTGACAAGTATGTCAAGCAACGTGACTTTGAACAGGGTGACTTAGTGCTCCTCTACTCTATTAAGGGACATAAACAGAAAATGAAATTTCGAGGCCTTGGCCTTCAAAGTTCGTGCGATCGGCCGCACAGGCAATGTCGAACTTGAAACCTTAGACGGTGAGGGAATAGGCTTCTTCAATGGCACTCGTGTCAAGAAGTACTACCCGCCCACCTATCCTTTGCACGAGCCCCCGATGTTAGAACCACCTGTCAAAGTACGAGTGGCCACAATCACTGTATTGGATGACGAGGATGAGGAAGCCGTAGAGCCCGGATACCTCCCTATAACGGTCACTGCAAAATAAACCTACGCTTACAACGCTCTGATCGATAAGGGAGCAGACTTCAATGTCCTAACTCACGATCATTGGATCAAACTTGGCAGCCCACCACTTCCGCCCACGAATGCTAAATTAAGTCCCTATTGGGCTCATTCCTACGCACTCCTCAGCAAGTGCAAAGTAGCCATTTCTATCTAGTCTGAGATTGTCACAATGATTTTTTATGTGTTGCCAAATGCTAAAGACGTAGGCACGGAGTTGCTGCTAGGACGCACTTTCAAAAAGCAGACTCACTGCAATGTTGATTATGAGTCACAGCGCATCCACCTCGCAATAGGCAACATTCGCATTGTCACAGCTTTCAGCAAGGGCTATGCGACTTCATCACTGTCCGCAAAGCCATCGATAGAATTCTCCATGACCAAATCTATGAAGGGGGGTAATGCGCGGCCGCCACCTCCCAGAATTTAGGAATCACAGCCCATAATAGCAAAACATCAGGCTCAACAGTCTAGATTTCAATGGAAGCCCAAACAGCCGCAACCGCCGCCTAGGAGTCGACACTCCTATCCTCGTAGGACCAAAAACTCTAACCCTAGGAGGCCAAGACATAGTTAGAGAAAGCGCAGCATGACCACGCCATGATCGATCCCCAAAGATCTCTTGCGAGCGCAAGGCTACTATGAAGCCAGCCCCGGGATTTGGGTGCCTAAGAATGGCAAGTCTAAAGGCTCATCTCCAAGCAACCTCACTCCAGTGAGAGAGGCTTGCAAACATAGTGCTCAGGCCGTAGTTAGCAAACCACTATCGGCTGTGACTAATAAGTCCCAGCTAATTTATCGACCCAAAGAAATCGCTAAAAGCCTCAAGCTTACCTCACTCAAAAGAGTTGAATACTTCTGTGATTGTGCACTCAGAACCCAATACAACTTCCATGCCACCAGAGCTTCCTACAGAACTTCAAAGTGCTTCAGAGTGCAAAGCCACACCTGTGACACCAGCAATGGAGTCACTGCTATCCAGTTCAATTGCACCATCACCACCAGTAGGTCTTAGGCCTTTCTATGCGGTATGATCTTTTCTTTCCTTGGCTAAAGACCTTGCTGAAACTTCGAGAGATGACCTTGTGACCTGCATTAAGGTGTTAGACCACACTTTCACCACATTTTCTAGGAGTTATGAGCGGTTGGACCTAGATCTTCTTGATGAACCACTTGCTTCCAATGTTTGTGCATTACCATGCACTTGGAAGGAATACGAGTTTATGACCGTCAAATTCCCCGAGATTGCTGCTGAACTAATAGCAAATGAAGAAATCTCAAAGGAGCAAGCTGTTCTCAGGAAACTAATCACCTCATACCGTAAGCCTCCTTGTTCTGCTCCTCAACAAGAATTACATGAGATCACGCAACTTGCAAGCTTAGCTTCCTCGTTCTTATAGCAGTGGTTCACTTTGCGGACCCAATGGGAAAAGAAAGGCTGTCGTATCTTGAAAAATGCTGAATAAAGGATGGCAATCAAGACCATTGAGTACAATCAAGACCATTTAGAGTTTTGGCCATTACCCGGAACCAACACTTAGATGACCAGGTCCTAGCCCATCCTTACATTGACCAATTCCTTACGGAAGAAGAGCTGCACGTTGCAAGCTGCCTTAATACCGGAGATATTTTTTACGATGTCTTGACCTATATCCCCCAAGTTTCTGTACAACCCTGTGAACTCGATATTCACGCTCAACTTGAGTACAACCTTGCATTTTATGAGTGGCTGTTGGCCGGAACACCCCATCACAATCACCTTTGATATCCTCACCACTTCGTTCAATCCTAGGAAGGATTTTCATCTTTCCGAGGGGGAGGAAAAAGGCTAAGAAGGCATAAATAATTGTTGAAAGGTTGAACTCAGTGATTAAAAAAAAAAGTTAGCAAAAATTTTCAAGTTCTTTGCATTCCTGTTTTGTGTATTTTTCATGCTTAGCTTCATTTAGCCATGTTTTCCTTTTCCACTTGTGATTAATGAAAAGTATTTTTGCTGGGCAGGAACCCAAGATGGCTCATCAAGATCTCACTCATAAGCTTCCCTTCATGGAAGAAGAAAAGAAAAAATATATGCCGAATCTGGAAATTCAAGCTTACGGACGACTGAAATTCCAAACTTTCCACAACCTATCCAGGGTCGTGGAAATGGAAAAAGTAGCTAAGTAGGTCATAGAAAAGTGTAATATGACCAAGTATGTGGAGAAGGCGGAGAAAAATGTGGATCATGCAAGGTGTGTTGAGTTCGTACGAACTTTCGACTTTGCCTCCAAGAGTGCCACGGTGACTGTGGGAAGGGGGGATGCTGCCAGGCAAGTCAGGGTACCCTTAAGCAAGGAACTAGTAGAAAAGACACTAGGCCTAGAATCAAGGGCTGTAAAGAGACCAAAAAGGGATGTCTTCGCCATGCTAAAAATGGACAGGGGCCAAGTGCGGTCCAACGACGGAGTCAATATCCAGGACATCCCTGATGACGAAATCCGCATGTGTGCTAAAGTCATGCACACTCTCTTCTCCAGCCATCGATACACTACCTATATGGGCAGAATAAATGTGCCTGTGCTCAAAATCCTTGCGGCCAATGCACCAGAAGAGATCGACTGGAATGATTATGTAAGACACACAATCGAGAAGGCTGTCGTAGCACTTGATCTGGGAAGCCAACCTGCTAGAGGTGAATCCCCAACAGTAAAAGACGGGAAGAAGGCTGCCTCCAAAGCATCATTCATTGGATATGGAGGAGTACTAACCGCCCTAATTGAAGAAGCAGTAAAGGAGGCAGGAGCAGCAGAGGAGGAGCAGGAGAGACCACCACCCTCACCACACAATGAAGAATCATCTAGCTCTGATGAGGAAACAGAAACTAACGAGAGTAGTGATGAAGAAGAAAAGCAAGAAGAACAGTGCCAGCAACAGCAAAGAGAGCAGCACACTAACCGCTTCCAACAGCAAAGGGAAGAAGAAAAGAGGAAGAAAGAGAAAAAAGAACTACAAAAAGCACAAAGAGTGTCAAGAGCCCAGGAAACAGAGAGGAAAAGGAAAGAAAAAGAGGATGCACAGAGAGTGGATGAGGAGTCTAGAAAGACAAAAGATAGAGGAGAGGAAAAGAAGGGCTAAGTAGAAGGAAGAAGCCTTGAGGAAGAAGGAACAAGAAGATATAGAACTTGCAACTCGCCTATCTGTGGAACAACATCAACGACAAAGAAAGCAAACCCCGCACTAGGAGGATGAGAACCTGGATACGAGCCTAAATGTGCCAGATCCCATCCTGTCACCGGTCTTGCAGAGGGCAAGGGCAAGGAGGCCATCACGCCTGTCCCTACCAGTTTTGTGCCAACTAGCCCTGCTGCTTCCGTAATAACCATCCCCACCCCAGGAACTTCGCCAAAGGTCGATGAGAGCAATATGGTCACATGGTTGCAGTTCCTGGTGAAAAGGGAGTTAGCAAGAGAAGCTGGCATAGCCACCCTAGTGTCAGGAGTGAAGAGGGCAGCCATGGCTGATGTGGAGCCAAGCCCAGAGCTTAAAAGACAGAAAACAGAAGCTACTACCACCGCCGCCACCATGTCCCATCCCCCACCTCCAGTAGGCCAGTACGATGAGTATGTTAAAGAGCTGCTCTCGCAGCTAGAAAAGGCCAAGGAAGGAAAGAGAACTTCCGTGGAACGAGAATCAAGAGCCACTCTCTAGCTAGAGAAAAATAAACAGATAGCAAAGTACCAAAAGGAGATTGTTGTGCTAAAGGAGGAAGCCCGCACTAGAGATACAAAAGAAGCAAAAACCCTAAAGGAACATGATGCTGCCTGGGAGGGAAGAAGAAAAATCCTAATGGATCGCCTCAACAAAGAGAGGGAGACCACTGCTCACTTGCGGCGCAAGAACGACCAGCTCATTGCAGTCAACCAGGAGGCACAAAACCAGCTTGAGAAGATCAAATAGGAGACTGCAAAGCTAGAAAAGCTAAGAGAAGAGCAGGTGCGAAGAATGTAGGTGCAGCTAGATCAGCTCAGTGCGCACAGATAGCTAATGAACACCAGGAGCAGTCTCGCCTACACCACGAGCTCGAAGACCAATAGCAACGACTCATGGCTATGACCCTCCATCAGGGGGAGAGCCTGGAAGATATAGAGAAGAGAGTGAAGGAATGGGTTGACCTTAATGAAAGGAGGGTACGAGACGTGGCACGACAATTGGCCAAAGCAAAAGGAGATAGAGTGTTGGCTGAAAATCAGGTAGAGGCTGCCAGGCTCTCTATGATGGCCCAACAACACACTTTTCTCAATATGCTGCTTCACTCCACCAAAATGTTGAGAATCAGCAATCACACTCACTCAAATAGTCTCTTTGTATGGAGCTTCAGGGTCAAGGATATGCAGGCTAACCTATCCCATATGCACAATGGTGCCTACTGCAGTTTCCTACTTTCCTATAAAGCATTGTACTTGCTTCCTTTTCTTAAGGCAATGATAGTACTCTTTTCTTTTCAGTGAAGTGTCAATGTCATTGTCCACATACACAAGATTGTGTTTATGAGTCCAAGTCTCAATCTTGGAACCTAATTCACTTGTGTAACAAACACTACAAGATATAGACCTTATAGCGACGTTTAAAGCGACGAAAATACAAACAACAAAATTTGCCCCCGTCGTCGCAAAAAGCATCGTTATTGACGACGCCATAGAATCATCGCTATATCCATCGCTATATGCGTCGCTATATGCGTCGCATTTGCAACATAAATAGCGACGATTACAGATAATTTGCGACGCTGATAGTGACGACAATAGCGACACGTGCAGTAAATTTGCGACGCAAATAGTGACGGTAATAGAGAAAAAAAAAATTTTGTGGCAGGGCAACATATAGTACTGTGTGCTGTATGAGAGCCATACAAAATAGTTTCTGCACTGCTGCATACAAAGCGTTTGCAAACAAAAAGAATGTATACTGAAATCATAAAACTGATAGATGAAATAAATACATGATATCGCATAAAATGCAATTGGTACAATCATAAAACAATATCACTAATACATAGAAAATGTCTACATAGATCGGGCGACTAAAAACTAAAGGTATGTGAGCTCTAAGGATCCAAGGGCGAGCTACAAATCGTCATCCCACGAAAGCTCTTCCCGCTGTAAAGGAGCATCAAACGGATTCTGCAGAAAAAGAAACAACATATCAATCCACCATACAATAATGCATTCAAATATCTCATGGTAACTACGGACAAGAAAGATGAGTCACTTACTGGGCCGCCGCGTCTGTACAATCGGTTGATCAATGGTCTGAGACCGTGCCTCTCTGCATATCGAGTCTCAAGGCCTTGCGGATCGCAATTTGTAATGGAGTGCTGCAAAGAAAACAAAATGCTAACTGTTAGAAACATGATTGTCAGTACAAATAATATCTCAAAAAAACAAATAAGCAAAACAAAAGAGAAACTTACAAAGTCCTCCAAATATGTCCTGTGGCCGCCACTCCCAAGATGATGTACCGATCCGGCCTCGATTCGTGCCCTCGCCGCCTCCCACCTGCTGGCTCCAACATCCTGGCGAATTTGTAGCCTCCTCCCTCAGTCGGCGCCAGTCGTCTACATCTAACCACTCGGGCTTTGGAGCCCCACTCTTGATTGCCTTGCGTGCGTCGGATCGTCTATGTGACATGTATGCACGCATGCAATCCATCATCCAGCCCGTAGAGAATCTATCCACTGCGGCTTGCACCGGGAACTCCTCGTGCAAGGATGCTACTATGTACTCCTTGCTCCCCTCCGGTATGTTCCTCCAGTGATCCAGGACGTTGTGCCGAAAAACTTGTTGGCACAACTCCCTCATGCGAGCCATTACCCTCCTCCCCTCATCATTCATGATGATGGCTCCTGACCTTCCATCCACTAGGTATCCATAATCCCTAGGAGTGTGCCTCGTATGGGCCCTCTCCCATCTCCGTCCACGCTCCTGGGCATATCCAGGAGACCCCTGAACATCCGGTGTACCGACGGGGGTACCCTCTCCCGGAGTGCCACTCAAAGGGGTGCCACTAGAGGGGGTGCCACCAAAAGGAGTGCCACCAAAAGGCGTGATATCTGTCGAGGGCTGCGCAAAAGCCGGAGTAACTGGAGTGGACGTCTCCACAAGTGTGACAAATCCTGGAGGTGACCGAGCTCCAGCTGAACGACGAGACGGAGACACCGCGTCCGTGTCTCCACAACAGCACCCCCTGATCCTCTTGCAGTCGCAGTCTCTCCCTCTGGCCCAAGTCGGGAGCATCGAGATCGTCTGCTCGAAGCTGAAGCATCTGATCGCACTGAAGCTGATCTAGCAGAGCGCCCTGACAAAGAACGAGACAGCTCCTGATCTGCTATCTCTCTGAATCTCGCGAGCTGATCTGGAGACATACGTTCCATCATCTCCTGAAACTCCTCATCGCTCATCCCTCAACTCATCCTGAAAATGTCGATACCTGCACAGATAAAAAATAATGTTAGAATAATCAATTTAAACTATACAAAGCACATTAATATAAATCATTTTTGAAAAATCCCTCTTAAAATGCATATCTTATCTACCTTTATGGAATATCTAAACAACGAATTGAGTAATACAATTCTCCAAGAATGAAGTATTCTATGGTCCCATGTTAATCTCCTAACACAACTCTGCATACACTAGAAGGTCGATAGACATGTCACCACAAAAGAACGAGTCTGCCTCGTTCTCAAAAAATTCTATGACTTCTGTATTTCCATCATTGTTAGCCGATGCGGGCTCCAAACTTGCGGTGGCCTCCACCCCTTGTAATTTCGATCCCTCTATTTGCATATTTTCTTCATCTATGCCTGGAACATCGCTTTGATCGTATACTCTCGCACCTCGAGGAGTTGAAGGTATAACATACCACCATCGAGGTTGTCGGGGATTTGGATAGAAGATTACCTGTTCACAAACACTTACAAACCGTCTTCAAACCATTGTGACATAAACCATGTCGTATTACAATTAGCAAGCAAATGACTAGTTGTACCTGTTTACAATGTGCCGGTAACACAAAGGTGTCGCGCAAATCCATCCATTTTTTTTTGGAATCTATTTCGAGAAATCCAGATGGACCTCGTCGAACTGTTGCCCCAGCTCCTCCAAGTACCACTTTGAACCACTGCACATCGAATATTATCATGGAGAAGCTACGGTAATCCACCGTAATAATACTTTGCAAATTTCCAAAATACTCCATCTCATCCACAACCGTGTTCGGATCCGTTGCTCGTCGCCGGCTCTCTTGCTCAAACCTTGCCATGACACCACAGTCCATTGTGGAGCGCATTTTGTTAATACGCTCCACCCGAAAATGCCGTCCGCGCGACCACGCTGCACTATATATTTTGTACTGCACATTGAAACACTCAAATTAGATGTAGCAAACAAATTCAGATACGACACATTCTAAACCCCTCATTACCTTTGGACTACATCCCCTCGAGAACTCCCACTCCTCCATTGAGACCTCTGTCCCTTCGCTAGATGCTGCGATCAAGGCTCCATGCAACCATCGTGTTGACATAAACCGCGGCATCTCCTCCATGCCTTCGGGATATCGAATCGGTCGGTGACGCGTGCTGCGTCGAAATTCAGCTCGCGCTTCCTCTCGATCTTGCCTTGCAATCTGGTACTTGGCGAGCCACGTCTCCATGGAGGCATGGTGCAACATACAAAAGCGATTCACCTTCTCTTCCATTGAGGCATCCATTCTTTTTTCTACCCCATTTCCAACCACCACATCTCCAGTCAGCCTGTCATCGTCCTTGAGCGTCCATAGCATTTCATTGTCTGGTTCCACCGTTAGTAGCCATTGTGAGATATGCACTAACGCCTCTGACACCAACCAACCTTCCACCATGCTACCTTCCGGACGAGCTCGTTGTCACACAAAGCCTTTCAAGATTTTCATGAAGCGCTCCAGGAAGAACATCCATCGCGTATGGACAGGTCCAGCAATCTCCACTTCGTCCACAAGATGCACAAGAAGGTGAACTTGTATCGTGAGTATGCTAGTGGGCAGGTATTTCTCAAAGAGACAGATCGTCTCAACTGCTCCCCGCCTTGCGGATTCAATAGAGGATGTCTTAATCTCTTTCTGTGAGATCCATTGCACCAAAGTCGACAGCTTGTAAATGGCCCCGCGAATTTCTGGAGTTAGGCATCCCGCGATCGCGATCGGTAGGACAAACTGCCACAAATGAGAAAGCATTAAGAATAATGGTCACTTTTCAAATTTCAAAATGTCCACGCTAATTAAAATCCATTTTGTTCAAAAACCTGACATATCTTATGCCAATCATGGGATTTTAGCCTAGACATTTGGTCATCTTTAGAAAATGCGGACCTGAGAGAACGCATCATACCCGTCGGAGTGCGGATAGACTTGATTACTTGCTTCACAATGCCCTCTTCTTTGGTAGACAAAACCCAGGGAGCGCGAGGAAGCTGCACTCCCCCTTCAGCACTCGACTGCGACCAAAGCACCTCCATCTTACCTACCTCCTTTAAATCCATTCGTGACCCTATAGTGTCTCTCTTTCCTGTGATGTGGTCCCATAGCAAGCTGCCCACATTTTTGAAAATATGCATGGGATCCAACAAGTGGTTGACCTGTAAGTGGGTCCAATATGGCAACTCGTAGAAAACTGAGAACTGTCGCGTTCCATTTGAATGTGATTTCGGGTTTACCATTTTCAGCTCGTACCAACTTGCACGTTCATACGTGCTAGAGGTCGTCCAAGAAAACCTTCCCTGAGTTCATGATCCTCCGGCAAGAAAGCGGTGTGTCCTTGATATACCATCTTCTTCATGGTTCGTGACCTTCGGAGTCTAACTGTGGCCCACACAATGGACATGCATGATAACCTGAGGTAATGAGACCTGCAAGGCGATCCACGACCTAGTGAATACTTGATTGAATGAAATAAAATATAGATATTACCGGCGTGAACAAAGGTCTGCTCACCTGAGCACTCTCCCAATCCCGGAAAGTCATTCATCGTCCACATGAGAATGGCTCGAATGTTGGCTGACCGCCGATCATCGCGCCTGCTCATATCTTGCACCGTGACCACCTCCTCCCACAAAATCTTAAGCTCATCGACTAATGGACGAAGATACACGTCCATATTTTTTACTTTGTAGCGGCCCGGGACGAGCAAGCTAAGGATGAGATGTCCTTTCTTCGTAGAAAGCCATGGAGGAATGTTATAGTTGACAAGCACTATAGGCCACACACTGTAAGAAGTCAAGCGCAGACCGAATGGGTTCACACCATCCATGGCGAGACCGAGCCGAAGATTCCTTGGCTCTCGCGCAAAGCCTGGGAAGGTAGAGTCAATGTGGCTCCATGTGCGCGAATCTGCTGATATTCGTTGCACTCCATCCGTAGACCTATTCTGCACATGCCACGTTGTCAAGCTTGCCATGGCAGACATGCGAAACATGTGGTTTATGCAGGGGATGAGCGGAAAGTTTCTGAGGACTTTTTGAGGGATGGTCTGCCCTTGCAAGTCCTGTCGATACCTGTGAGCACCACACTTTGGACATGTCTCCATAGTCTCGTATTCATCTCGAAACAATATGCAGTCGTTGATACATGCATGGATGTTATTGTAGTCCATTCCAAGCTTCCGTAAAACATGTCGTGCATCATCACGAGACTCAGGCATGGTGTTTGCAGGTGGCAATATATGATATTTCAATAACCTGAAAAAATCATAAAACACCTTGAAAAATCCATCCATGTTTGCAATAATACTGTTTTAAAAAAAACAATGAAGTTTGTGTGCAAGGTACCTGAATAACTCAGTCACACTTGTATCGCTCCAACCGTATTTTGCTTGCACACTTAAGAGTGCAAGCAATGTCTTCAACCAAGATACTCGGCACCCATCATATAATGGTATGGATGCTTCCTCTCTAAGCGGGTCAGATGTCTCAACATCCATGGGAATCAATGCATCGATCATTGCCTCCATCTCAGGCTCCAAGATTGTAGGCAAGTCGGGAAGGTTGTCTGTCTCCTCTGGCATTGATGATATAGATGGGCCTTGCGAGTGGTCGATTGGCTCCTGCCATCCATCCATCGCACGTCCACGAACTCTTCTAATTGGCCGCAAAGGGTGCACTCCCCCTTGGGTCGAGACATCACCCCCCTGGATACAAAATTTGCCAACAAGACCCAATCTTATTGTGTATGGTTTTCAATTAGCTTGAGAGTACAATGCATGAAAAATGCTAACTTGAAATTACCGTTTGCTGAAAATCTGCAATCGCCTGATCAATGATCTCAGATTGAAACTCGCCAAATCGTCGTACGTGTTCTATAGACAATCGGCGTTTTCGTCTAATTGCCAACTTGCATTGAGAGCAAGGACATGGGACACGCTGATTAAGATACGACTCGCGGTCTTGAACAATAGGACCTTCTTCGTTTGCCATCTTATCTACATTACAACAAACGAGGCTTAAATGGATAGCTTTATGGAGATGTACGTCAAGTTGAAAGTTGACCATAAACCTTGCATTGTATATAGTAGTCGAGAGATTTTCCGATGTTATATCTCGGCCTTGTATCATGCTCAACGATTTGTTTGTCCCGGTAGATAATTTTTTGTTATATCTCGGCTTTGAGTATAAGTAATCTATTTTAAAATTAATGCGCGCCATCTATGAAATTTTATAACTATAGTAATAAAATTTATTTCAATCAATTCTACTCATAGTCATAAGACCTGAGAGAAATTATCCTATACTCAATTTAAGGGTTTCTTCTTCTATAACAATAATTTTGGGTTCATTTTGATGAAGTACGTGGCCGTATGCAAAGCACATTGCATACCATTATCAATACGTATATTATCTTAAATTTCATTCCCTTCCCTCTCCCTCTCTTTCTCTCCCTCTCCCTCTCTTCCTCTCTTTCTCTCACCCTCTCCCTCACCCTCTCGTTCTCTTTCTCTCCCTCTCTCATTTCCTCCCTCCTCCTCCCTCTCCCTCTCCCTCCCTCTTTCTCCCTCTCCCTCTCCCTCTCCCTCTCCCTCTCCCTCGCTCCCTCTCCCTCCCCCTCCCTCTTTCTCTCTCTCTCTCTCATTTCCTTCCCCTCCCCCTCCCTCTCCCTCTCCCTCTCCCTCTCTTTCTCTTTTTCTCCCTCTCCCTCTCTATCTCTCTTTCTCTCTCATTTCCTAAACAAGCAAAAAATAAAGCGATTTAAATATCCTCCAAGCAAAAGGGAGAGGGAGAGATACAATGCACTCTCCCTCTCTTTCTCTTTCTATCCCTCTCTCATTTCCTTCCCCTTCCTCTCCCTCTCACTCTCTTTCTCTCTCATTTCCTCTCCTAAACAAGCAAAAAATAAAGTGATTCAAACATTAAACAAGCAAAAGGGAGAGGGAGGGAGAGAGAGAATGCACTCTTCCTCCTTCTCCCTCTCTTTCTCTTTCTCTCCCTCTCCTATTTCCTCCCCCTCCCTCTCCCTCTCCCTCTATTTCTCTTTCTCTTTCTTTCCCTCTCCCTCTCCCTCTCCCTCTCTTTCTCTCTTACTCTCTTGTTTCCTCTCCTAAACAAGCAAAGAAGAAAGTAATTTAAACATTAAACAAGCAAAAGGGAGATAGAGAGAGAGAATGCACTCTCCCTCTCTTTCTCTCCCTCTCCCTCTCTTTCTCTCCCTCTCTCTCCCTCTCCCTCTCCTTCTCTTTCTTTTCCTCTCCTAAACAAACAAAAGAGAACGATTTAAACCTTCAACAAGTAAAAGAAAGAGAGAGGGAGACTCATCAATGAGATATGGCGAGCGTGGGCGGCTTCTCTTTGCAACGAGGGCTCCTCCTCTCCTTCGCGAACAACGGCGGCGGCGGCGGCTGCAAGTCTCTTCCTCCTCTTCTCTCACAAAGCCTTGGCTCTCTCCCTCGCTCTCGCTCTCAAAAGGCAAAGAAAAGAAAATGAAAACGGCGCTCTGGTTTCGGCCGCGCTTTTTTTCCCTGCGGCGTCGCAATTGGCGTCGCTATATGCGTCGCTATTTGTCGCAATTGGCGTCGCTATATGCGACTCAAATAGCGACGCATATAGCGACGCCAATAGCGACGCCTATAGCGACGCCGATATCCGCCGTTGCTAATCGGCGTCGCTATTGCCCCATTCCCTTGTAGTGAAACAGTGTATTTTCCATCATGAGTCCACACTTCTCCTTCCATCCTCCATAGCTTCCACCTTTGCCATGCTCTAGATCCCGCATTTCTCACATGGTATCAGAGCCCAGTTGGGCATGCATTGCTTCTCCAGCCTCTCTTGATTCCTCTCAACCTCAATCTAGCTCAATGTCAGCTCATGACTTCATCTCCCAACTCTACTCTCACTGAAGCTTCCATGGCAGCCATAGCCAGCAGCACCCTGTCAGATTGAGCTGCTTATATCCAGGTCAAATCTCTTGGAGCTTCTTTCTGGAAAAGTATTACCCAACTCAAAAAGCTTCCCTATATCACATCAATCCAGGACATTTGACCATCTGGAGCTCAGCATTGTGAAAATTCTCAATCTCTGCTCTATGTCTGCCATAACTAGACAGGACCTCCTCACTTGGAGCTTTAATAACTTCTCAACCATGCCACTTCAGCTCTTGATTTCTTCTAGGGAGTTGTTCCTCTACTCAAGGCGCTTCATCTTGGCACAAAAATCGATCACATTGCTGCGCCCTGACCCCAGCATTGCGGAATCTATTCAACGTGCCTGCGTGCTTCATACAGTCCACGATCTTGACGATTATCATGGGGCTTTGATAGCCCATGAAGTCAGCTTTCTAGGCATGTAAAATTTTTTGAAAATGATCAAGTATAGCTCCTGTAATGTTGAAAAAACTAGGCCCTTGTCTCAGAAACCCTAATTCCACCATAGCCAAAATTTCTCAAGCTTTTTTTTCCTCAGTTTTTCTTTCTCCTGACACTCAACCCAAGCCTCTGTCACTCTAATCCATTGACCCAGCATCAAATGAAGGAGGGGAAGGACCTGAGAAGATTGAAGAACGACCAAACAATCCCGAACAAGAAGAATCAAGAATCAAGCTCAACATCAACACTGACATAGTGTGTTTTCACACTGTCACTAACTGTGTCTCTTGACACACTGCATTCTGTTGTTCTACTGATAAAATCTCAGAATTCTAGTGTTGATTTGTTGCTGATCTTGCAACCTCAACATGGGAAAAGACTCTCCAAATGCTCGATTCAAAGGAGTCGGGTTTATCACCTGGCAAACCCGCATCAAGCTCATCTTGATGAAAAAGGGTCTTTGGGCCATCACAAATGGCAAAGAGAAGAAACCTCGGGACGTGGACCTTGCAACTACTTGTCAAAAGAATGATGACAGATCCCAGGCCATTATCAAACTGGAGCTAGACGACAGTTATATCCACCATGTGGATAACTGTGAGACCTCACTGGATACATGGAAAAGACTTGACACCCTGTTTGGTGCACAATCTAAATCATCAAAGTATGGTCTCTTGATTGAGTTCTTCAGGCTCGAAATGAAGTCCAGCACATCACTTGCCACACATCTCAATTACATGGAAGGACTCCTAACCCAACTTGCAGGAATCAACATTAAAATGGATGAAGATGTTTGCATCGGTGTTCTACT
This sequence comes from Lygodium microphyllum, assembly GCF_053477565.2. Taxonomy (NCBI): domain Eukaryota; kingdom Viridiplantae; phylum Streptophyta; class Polypodiopsida; order Schizaeales; family Lygodiaceae; genus Lygodium; species Lygodium microphyllum. Next base: position 45,961,227 of record NC_141158.1, read on the forward strand.
TAAGAGTTTTCCTCCTGAATATAATAATGTATCAACAACTTTAATCAACATGCCAAATCCTGAACTTGTTGATATCCAGGCATCACTGTTAGAAGAAGAAAAGAAACTTAAAAGCAAAGAAGAGCCGAGTACTTCAAAGGATGAACAAATGTTATATGTAAACAACAGATACAAAGGTAAAAAGGAACCGCTCTTCTATGACTTCTACAAAAGGACCGGACATACTGAAAAGTTCTATCATGCTAGGAAGAGGTCCCAAAAGGCCTATCTTGCAGCTGTGAAAGAAGAAGAAGACCATGGACCAAAAGATGAAGATGAAGATGAAGATGAAGACCACCAGGATCGGAAGGACAAGACTCATCAGTCCTTCTACTCTCATAACTCTGATAGACTGTTTTAAAAGCCTTGTACTTCCTTGCCCTAATGCTTCCTGCCATAAGCTTTGTAAAACTCCTTATGTAACTTGGCATTACAATCCCTGTACACTTTGTGAGGCCCGTGTTACAGCCTCTGGATGTCCACCATGTTATGGTACCCACACTTAGCCTTTTCTGCGACAGCCTCTGATGTTCTGCCATGTTTGTGGTATGCCCACACTTTGCAGGTGGTTCTCATTACAGCCTCTACATACTTTGTGCCTTTCTAGTTGTGATTGAGGAGGGGTGTTGAGAATCAGCAATCACACTCACTCAAACAGCCTCTTTGTATGGAGCTTCAGGGTCAAGGATATGCAGGCTAACCTATCCCATATGCACAATGGTGCCTACTGCAGTTTCCTACTTTCCTATAAAGCATTGTACTTGCTTCTTTTTCTTAAGGCAATGATAGTACTCTTTTCTTTTCAGTGAAGTGTCAATGTCATTGTCCACATACACAAGATTGTGTTTATGAGTCCAAGTCTCAATCTTGGAACCTAATTCACTTGTGTAACAAACAATGTCTTTTCCATCATGAGTCCACACTTCTCCTTCCATCCTCCATAGCTTCTGCCTTTGCCATGCTCTAGATCCTGCATTTCTCACACAAAACAGAAGAAAACGAGGCCAATGATTAGCTGCAGAAGAAGCTAGCCATTGCACGCAGAGCCCTAACAGTAGGCCTGCATGTACCACTGCAACTAGGAGGCCCGCCACAGAGCCTGGAGGAGCAAAGAAATTACCTTACACAGGTAGGCCTGACGGTGTAAGAAATTGACGAACTTGGTTTCACAGAAGAGAAGGTGCAAGAAGAAGTGCAAGCAGAAGGGGTTGGACCAGAGTGTGATTCGGGACCTGAGAAGGAGGACTACGTCCCACCACCCTCTCCTCCACGACAAGATGAAGTGCAACCCACTGACACATCCGCTGAGAGGAAAGCATCCCTGGCTAAGCGCAAAAGAGAAATGGTAGAGAAGGCAAGGAAGAAGCTGAACATTAGACCTGTCCCAAGGCAACCTGCTCCTCTCCCACCACGCCTTGAGGACCTCCCCGCTGGATTCCATGCAGAGCTAATCATCTGGGAATAGCAAGAATGTGCCCGCAACCCCTTCGACTTGAGCTTCAAGCTTCCCACTAAACTAGATAGTGTAATGCCCATTGAAGTTATAAACGATGTAATCGCTATGGGTGCAAGGCTCAAGGAGAAGTGGCTAGCAGTGCGAGAGGCCAACCCAACTGCTTGAAGAACCAAGGACCGTGAATTTTGGCATGATAAAGTCTTCCAGGTGCCTAGATCAGTGGAGGGCTACAATTGCCAACCCACCTGGAGAAGACGTATTTTTGATGTCAACCTTGACGCTTGGATGGCGTTTTGTAACACCTTTCCTTCTGAGAGAAACGACCCCACCTTCATGCTGTATCCTCGAAGGGTAGGCGTGGATTTCAATGCGTCCATCCATGGCAAGTTTGACTTCCCTATCATCTATAAGGCCAATAGCACCTCCTATAAAGATGCCCTTGTATTTACCCTCCCTAATTTGTATAGTTCCATAGATAGATTCCTTAGTGAGTTCACATCTTGTCCTGACCCCGCCTTCATAAGAACCTGTAATTATCTTAGACTAATTAAGGTCCTAATCTACCAAGAGCCTACACCTCAAGAACGCCACCTTCCACCCCTTTACTTTGACCCCAATGCCATAGATAGCAGCACCATGACTCGCCTCATGATGCACGCCACTCTTTTGCCATCCTTCTGTATTGCACTGCTTGAGGATATGAGGGATAGTAAACTCACACAGTGCAACCACCCTTTCCTTTCTACCACCACTCTCAAGACCCACCTCAATCTCATGGGCTACATGCCGAGCTGCAGATTCCTTAACAAAGCCCCTCGCCCTCCACCATCCCCTACCCGCCATTCGGATGACGAGGATTGAACTCCCATCATGCCCTTGTATCACATGCATTTATGTATAACCTCTTCAAAAAACAAAAAAGCCACAAGGCAACAAAAGAAAATATGAACTGGAAAGAAGAGACAACAGCAAAGAATAGCAAATCCAAGGGATGAATCTACTAGTAAGCAAAGATAAGAGAGAGAAAACTTCCCATGATGAGCTTGCAACTTCCCTTCACCTTGTTGTGCACCATAGTCACTGCATCTAGGGTTCTCCCTAGCCCCTTCCCCACTTCACACTTAGGGCACATCAAGGGCAGGACTTTCAGACCTGTCACCCTAAGATTTGCACCGCACCTTCAACGACAAACGCACTAGGTCCTCAAGTGTTCGACATTACCAAGGGCTTGCCCAAGGTTAGACCCATCTCCCAGTTCCACTGCCACGGGCACCATGCATTACACGGTGAGGCAGACACACCCCTTAGGGAGTGCACAACTTTTCTTGCACATTATGTTCGTGTTTCAAGAACTGGCTACTCAGCTAAAGAAGATCATCCACGGCATCCTTTAATGACCGAAACTTTTTCCATGTGTCGGACTTGACACCCTTGCTGTTGTTCCAGGAGCTTTTCTGCATTGGATTGGGCGGACCAACCTGCTTTATGTCACCAACCATCTACCTATTGATGGCTACCATGATTGAACCAAATCAAACCAAAGGAGTACTCAGTAATAGATCTACCATTGGCATAGATTTTGGAATCTCATCTTCCAAAGATACATGCCTATCGCCTCAAGATCTACGGATCGCTTATTGATTCCACAAGCCTGAAGATTTTCAATGCAAGGTTGAAGATCTTCAACGCCGCACTGAAGGTCTTGAAATCACAGACAAGGATCTTCAAATAAAAGACAAAGATCTTCAAATCAAAGACATAGATCTTCAATGCAAAGACAAAGCATATCTTTGTCAAGGCAGAGTTCGGGGGGGGCTTCTCCATGATAAATCCCTCCAACACCATCCTCCTAAGGGATTTCTTATTGATCAAGTGTTTCTGATGCTCAAGGGATGACCCGCTACATATTTTTCACCAGCCAATTGGAACCCCTATTAGCCGCCACAGAATGGAAGCCACAACTGTTTGAGAAATGCAAAGCATCTTCATGAAGCCTAAAGCACACTGGAATCTCTCATGGTCATCGTCATTAAACTCCATCACCTCTCATTCACACCCTCACCTTTGAATCAGTGTCATCTACCCACCACTTCCGCTTAGCAGCAGACCCAACTATCCCACTACTTCCCACCACAGTGCCATGGGACTGGCACTTGGCTAGGAGGGGGGTAATGTTTACCGTGTTTACCGCAGCACAGAGGAGCGAGAAAATGGAGCAGAGGAGCGAGAAAATGAAAAAAAGAAAATAGCAAAAAAGGTGCAGGATAAAAGAAGGAAAAGGAGCCTTGACCGGTAAAACCAGACCCTGAATAATTTAAATATTCGGGCATGATCCCCTAAAAGTCTCAGTGTCGCCCCGAGAAAGAAAAAGAGTAAAAACCGCACTATTAAATGTGGAAGCGCTCCCGAATCCTTGTAAAAGAGTGCCAGGCTCGTTCCTATGTAAATTGTATGCATTAGTTGAGAATAGGATAAATTAGAATGGTGGAAAATGAGTAATGGGCTTAGGCTAATGGCCGGCCATGTAAAAAAGGGGATGACTGCCCAAAGAAGGGAGGGCATCTATATAAAGTTCAAAAGTGAATGAGAAGCTCATTCTTGTGTGTAGCAAAAGCTTCTTCTTCTTCTTCTTCTCTTATTTCTTGCCTTCTTGCTTGTGCTTGAGAAAGGGAGTGAGGGAGTGTGAGAGGGTGAGAGAGTGAGTGTGTGAGAGTGAGGGATCATGGAGAAGAAGCTCTCCATCTCCTCTCTCCATCTTCTTCTCTTCTCTTCTCTTCCCTTGTCTCGCACGTGGCTATGGAGGATGGAGCTCATGGGAGAGGGATTGAGGTTGCTTGAGCTTGCCACAAGGATCGTGGAGCTACCGGTGTGCAAGAGAGAGGATTAAGGTAAGCTCACTACACTTGTAAGGTAGGCATGGCGCGTTGGCTATGTGAGAGGTAGCCATAAGCGGTCCGTAGGTCTCGGGGTAGAGCTTGTAGCTCCCCTTCAAAACCTGAGAGAACGCATCATACCTGTCGGAGTGCAAATAGACTTGACTACTTGCTTCACAATGTGCTCTTCTTTAGTGGACAAAACCCAAGGAGCATGAAGTAGCTGCACGCGACCATCAGTACTCGACTGCGGCCAAAGCGCCTCCATCTTACCTACCTCCTTCAAATCCATTCGTGCCCCTATGGTGTCTCTCTTTCCTGTGATGTGGTCCCATAGCAAGCTGCCCACATTCTTGAAAATATGCATGGGATCCCTTAGCCATATATCCCTTAGGTTTGTTAAGGATTGGCCTAACCCCTATGAGCCTAGGATGAGCTTATTGTAAGGTCTTATTTTACTTTTCTCTCTTTCTCTCCCTCTCTCATTCGCATATTTTTGGAGTAAGACATCTTGCGATCGCAATCGGTAGTACAAACTGCCACAAATGAGAAAGCATTATCAACAATGGCTACACTCCAAATAGCAAAATTCACATGCCAATTGCAATCCATTCGTAGTACAAACCTGAGAGAACACATCATACCCGTCGGAGTGCGGATAGACTTGACTACTTGCTTCACAATGCACTCTTCTTTAGTAGAAAAAACCCAAGGAGCGCGAGGTAGCTGCACGTGACCATCAGTAGTCAACTACGGCCAAACATGCCTCCATCTTACCTACCTCCTTCAAATCCATTCGTTCCCCTATAGTGTCTCTCTTTCCTGTGATGTGATCCCATAGCAAGTTGCCCACATTCTTGAAAATATGCCATGGGATCCCTTAGCCATATATCCTTTAGGTTTGTTGAGGATGAGCCTAACCCCTATGAGCCTAGGATGAGCCTATTGTAAGGTCTTATTTACTTTTCTCTCTCTCTCTCTCCGTCTCTCATTTCCTCTCCCTCTCTCACCCTCACCCTCTCTTTCTCTCTATCCCTATTAGGTTTAATGATTTTTCTCTCTCCTCTCCCTCTCTCATTTCCTTTTCTCTCTTTCTCTCCCTCTCTCATTTCCTCTCCCTCCCTCACCCTCACCGTCTCTTTCTCTCTTTTTTTATTAGGTTTAATGATTTTTTTCTCTTTTTCTCTCTCCTCTCCATCTCTCATTTTATTCTCTCTCCTCTCCCTCTCTCATTTCATTTTCTCTCTTTCTCTCCCTCTCTCATTTCCTCTCCCTCCCTCACCATGACCCTCTCTTTCTCTCTTTCCCTATTAGGTTTAATGATTTTTCTCTTTTTTCTCTCTCCTCTCTCTGTCATTACTTTTTGTCTCTCCTCTCCCTCTCTCATTTCCTTTTCTCTCTTCCTCTCCCTCTCTCATTTCCTCTCCCTCTCTCACCCTCACCCTCTCTTTCTCTCTTTCCCTATTATGTTTAACATCTTTTCTCTCTTTTTCTCTCTCCTCTCATTCTCTCATTTTTGTCTCTCTCCTCTCCCTCTCTCATTTCCTTTTGCTCTCTTCCTCTCCTTCTCTCATTTCTTCTCCCTCCCTCTCCCTCTTGCATTTCTCTATTATGTTTAATGTCTCTCTCCCTCTCCCTCTCCCTCTCCCTCTCTCATTTCCTCTCTCTCTCTCTTTTTCCTATTGTGTTTAATGTCTCCCTCCCTCTCCCTTTCCCTCTCCCTCCCTCTTTCTTTCCCATTTCCTCCCCCTCTCCCTCTCCCTCTCTTTCTCTCTCTCACTCCCTCTCCCTCTCTCATTTCCTCCCTCTCCCTCTCCCTCTCTCTCATTTTCCTATAATGTTTAATGTCTCCCTGCAACTTCTTTTCCCATTTCCTCCCCCTCTCCCTCTCCCTCTCTTTCTCTCTCTCTCTCCCTCCCTCTCCCTCTCTCATTTCCTCCCTCTCCCTCTCCCTCTCTCTCATTTTCCTATTATGTTTAATGTTTAATGTCTCCCTCTGCCTCTCCCTCTCACTCTCTCATTTCCTCTCCCTCCCTCTCCCTCCCCCTCTCTTTCTCTCTCCCTCCCTCTTCCTTTCCCATTTCCTTCCCCTCTCCCTCTCCCTCTCCCTCTCTCATTTCCTCCCCCTCCCTCTCCCGTTTCCTCCCTCTCCCTCTCGCTCTCGCTCTCGCTCTCTTTCTCTCTCATTTCCTCCTCCTCCCTCTCCCATTTCCTCCCTCTCACTCTCTTTCTCTCTCATTTCCTCTCCCTCTCTCAATACATTAGAGCCAAAAACGCTTCAAAAAAGGCACTTGTAAAAAAGTGATGAAGTTGCTAATTAGTTGAGGTTTAGGAAGAATGAAACCTCTAAATTTAATTGTCCAAATGTGATTAATGAGAGAATATTTGGTTCATTGAAGAGGTTAGCCATTAATTTCCCTCATCTTTTAATCCACGTCAGGGGTCACCTTTTCGGCCATTTTTGTCTTGGAACTTGAGATATTTTGTATTTTTGAGATTTTTGCACGAAAATCACATTTGTTTGCTCCCACGTTTTCTTTCTACACACTATTCTCTTTCACCATTCTTTTTGTTGCACTTGCTTCCTATCACTATGAGATTCTTGCTCGGTTCATTTGCTAAAATGTCTAGCAATACCTCTTCAAATAACACAGGTGCAAGCACACGTAAATACAAGCTAATTGTTCAGCTAGATCCGATTTACACATCTTGGAAGTATATATATCATCGAGTATTGATAGATGAGATCGAAGACAACATGTTGCAAACACAAGGAATGAAGCATATAGATTTGTGGGTGGATGGAAATATTTATCCGAGGGATCCTTCTATAGGTAAACCACCTCATTTTTTCAATGTCCATGACTATATAAGATATGTTGGAGAAGGTTACAATGGGATGCTTGGCTACTGTTTGTATGAGGTTATACTCTGCATCTTGCACATATATAGCCCAAATGCACGAAATGGAAAAAGCACTAGAAACTGCATAAACAAATAATTTAGAGTTAACAAGTCAAATTGATGTTTTGAAAAATGTTAACAAGTCATTGCAGGATAAGGTAACAGGCTTGAGAGAAACTCCAGTAGGATTTAGAGAGAGGAAGAGACCATTAAAAAATATAACCAACTTGTGTGAGAGAACAAAGAAAAGGAGACTAAATCTTACAAAGAAATATGTCTCTAACATATTAGGCATCAATATCCGAGAGAAAAAGGAAAGAATCGAGATTTTGAAGGAAACCATGAATAAGAATGATATTTTGAGGATTCTTAAGTCACCCGAAAATGCAGATTTGAGAGGTCCAATTCTCAAAGAGTTAGTGAATGACTTAAAAGGCATGGTGAAAGAAAATGAAATTGTAGAGACGTGTGATACTGTGGGTATAAGTCGGAAAGGTTATCATGCTATCTCTAGATTATGGTTTAAAAATCTTAGATGCAATAGGGTAACTGCATTTGGATTGCCCCGAGCCCTTGTAGTTTCGACTGCACGAATTGCCATGAATCATAAGATTCCACATGTTTTTGGAGAGTACATTCACATCGAAGGGTCTATGTCCTATGAAAAACAAAAAAAAAGGTAATTTTTTATTACAATGCGTTTAGGATTTATCTAAAAAAGGTGCAAATTGCAATGGTTCACATGTATAAAATTACAGTAGAAGAAAGTTATGGTGTTCTAAAGTTTGCCTTGAAGTTGGATGAAGCACAAATTCAAACGGGATAGAAGATGGAAAGAGTTAGCATTTGCCTCATGAACATGGCATTGGACCACAGCAATGGTAAGGGCCAAGCTCCATTGCATAAGATCCAATCCGAGATGGAGATTTGGTGGATTGATGCAACCTAGCTATCAATTGAAAATCATCAAATGTTCAAATGGTTGTTCAACCATACAGGTATTCCAAATATCATTAAGTCTCAAAATGAAGGCGAAATGTTGGTAGTTGATGGGGTTGGTAATTTTAATGTGGAATGGCATATGAGTACTCATTTAAAAACTATCAAATGTATACTTGGAATATGTAATGGTACAAATGCAAAATTGTAACGTGTCTGCTAGTATCATCCAGGACATGTCTTAGCAGTCCATCGGAAAGGATGTCTAGAAAACTCCACCCGGCACTCCCATGGAATGTTACGGGTTTTGCAATCTAGGTCTTCCCGCGTCTGCCACATAGCAGAAGTATCCTGGCCGTTCCCACTTAGGATCGACCAGAATTTGGGTTTTGCTGATATGGTCATTAGCTAACAGCAACTAGCGTCAGACCCGAGTGAACTACTTTACACAGAATGCCAGGTCCGAAGCGGATTTTCGCTGCACTTGGTTCAAGGAGAATGGGAAACGAGAGGGATGCAAGGCTCAACCTCTTTGCCATAAGGCATAGTCCCATTCCGTTCCCCTAAAATAGCATAAATCGGGTAAGACATAACTCTAGGTCATCGCTCTCGTTATTCGTTTTGATGATGACGATCATCTCGCTGTTCTTCGAGATTTTTGAGAAAAGTTCCCGGCTAACCGGGACCACCCAACTGTAGGACGGACCCATGGTCCATCCTCCGCACTTTCCTCGGTTTGTTTTAGTTATGTAATTATCTAACACATTAATTTGACATATAACAATCAGCTTCTTTAATTAATCTTGTTAAGCACTGGTTCCTTCACGTAATCTTATCACGTGACATAGAAAAACAATATCAAGCAAGTTCTTTTTTTACATTTCATCATTTTATCTTTGAAATACAAGGATTTCCGCTCGTAGGCTTGTCCATAATCCTGCCCGAAGGCTATCCAGTAATCCGCCAGGGATCACTATTCCAAGCTTCCGCCCGTAGACTAGTATGCGGGCCTTGAGATCCAATCCCGAGTCACATTAGCCTCTTGTGCAGGACCCGGAAGGCAAGGGATTTACGGCCAGAGCCCCCCGTGGCACCCAAGCGTCCCCCTGCTCCAAGTAGAGCTCAACGGAAAGACCTCTCGCAGCGGGTTCGGTCCAAGTTCCTGGTGCGGTCAACAACCCCCTTGGTTAGGGTCAGGCAGGCAGTCGGGGGTAACTGAAGCTGCCTCTCCCTTCAGGCCTTCAACCTGAAGCTTTAGATATCTTTTCATCCCTTAGTTCCTTGAGCAAACAATGCAATTAATGCTTTCTAAACTCTTACAAGCACAATCAATTCCAGTGGTCGTTTATTTGGCCAATTTCTAAGGAGTGACTCCTTCTCTCCGAATGCATCCAACATTCGATCCGGGGTCAATTGCGACTTGGCAAGATCCCCAAGGGTTTGTTTGTTCACCCTATTGTCCTTGGGTTAGGGCCATACCCTATTAACCCAACTTAACCAATACCTTAGGTTTTATTAACAGTAAATCTTGGCGACCCTGTCGCTCCAATTTATTGATTGATCATTTGCTTCCAAGCAAATACCTAACTTCCCTTTACTTGGCAATTATTCCCCAAGAAAGGTGATGTAACAGGATGATTACTCATCCTCTTGCAAGTTAAAACATGCGCAAGAACTTGCCAACCTCATTTCAAGAAATGGCAAAACTCTCTTGTGAACAAATCACAAGTCTATGCGACGTTGCAACTTTTTGCACAAGTGTCGCATCTATTCCATTTGGTCATTTCACCCGTTGAATGGCGTTTTCTGGTCACGCAATTATCTCCAAACGAGAAGCACGGTTTAGGGTGTCTTCTTACCCAACCCATTCCTAATTACACTAGGCCAACAATGTTTGGTCCTAGGAATTCCAACTCAATCCGAGTTTCGTCATTTGAACGAGTGATCCTTAGGGGAGAAAACTTAGATCGTTTTATGCATGAGCGTCCAATTGTGCCCTACATTCCGTGAATGTGGGTAGGACCTTTGGTTTAAAGGTTTGTCTTGGTAACAGGTGCGTGAAACTAGGTCAAGTCCTTAATGTGCTAAACCCTAGCTAGCACTTGGAGTATATTGTATCAATTTAACCATCCTAAATGAGTCCTTTGCGGTTTAGGTGTTTTGGGTAAACCCATTTACTTGTCTTACGACAAGGACGAACCATTCCTAAAGATATTGTCTTGATCTAAGAGGGGAAAAACTAGTTGCATTACGTCATAACTCACGTAAGCACGCGATTCATTTCCTCTAGATTCGCAATCCCTAACTACTCTTGTTAAGACCAAGCACTTGCTAAAATTCACATAACTTCCATTGATCCTACTAGGACCTGGATTCACGATTCATGCTACTAATCTTTTAGGGTTTTATGTTAAAATGAACCGTGCAGCCTTTCCCTAACTACATTTTTGCGAGAAATATTCGTACACTGAATGAGTGAAATTCTTATGTGCGATGAGTGTGCAACATGCAATCCTTTCCTAACTACACGTAGTTAAATGAGATTTATGCCAATTGAAGCTAGAGTTAACCTATTTAATGCAGCCCTTAGAGTTATTCCCATGCTTTGCTATGTCCTACGGGTGATAACGACTTTCTTAATGAATCATTACCAAGAAGATTTATCTAAAAATGTGACATGCCATTAATCTTTCCATGCCTAGTAAAAAAAGTGTACCTCAATAATTTCAACCTTGTAATGAGGCAACAGTTGACCTAGGCTCATCACTTTTGAATGTACAAAAGGAAACTTACTGGTAAGGTCCTAAAAATGCATAGACATCTTATGTTCTTTTCATTCATTCCATTGAACATACTAATGACCAATTTTCATATCTTGAGCTAATTCTAGTAAATGTTCAAATAGCCAATTCATTTTTCAATTGCATTTAACTTGGCTAGTTGAATTTGAACATGTATGAGTGCTTCCTAATCCATGAAGTTATCGTGACTAATACAATACTTTTGTGTGGAATCCAAATAGATAAAACCTGGACTTGTGGACTCCGGGAAATATCCACGTAAATACTAGGAGAAGATCCTTCCGCAGGCGCGCCTTGTGACTTTTTAGGGCCATCGTAGGCATGATTTCGGCTTGTGGTTTGCCTTCGCGGTCTACCAATTTTACTCATATTGGTATGCAGCCTTATGATCTTTGCCTTTCTCCATCGTACATAGGAGATCCCTTCGCGGGACTTCAGATGAACGGTGCTTGCGGAAAAAGGGGATTTATGAGCTTCTTAGGAAGAAACTGGGGTGGTGGCTAGGAATGGGTTTACGGATGGCTTGTGGGCTTTGAAGCCGATTCGCGAAAAGGCTCTTACGATGGGTCTTGCGGGAAGGGAGCTTTATAAGCTTCTTCTTCTTCTCTTCAAAAATCTGAGGCTAGGAAATGGGCTTGTGGGTGATTGGTGGAAGGGGCTTATAGGCTTCTCCTTCTTCTCTTCAAAGCCCGGGCTAGGGGGCTTGTGGGTGTTACAATGGAAAAGGGGTTTAAAAGGAACCTGTGGGGGTAAAATGGGTTTTATGGGGAATCCATGGGAAGGGGGTTAGAAAACGGGGGGAAGGGGTATAAAGGCTTGTGAAAGTTGTAATGGAAAAGGGGTTTTTTTAATAAAAAGATCCTGGGGTAATAAGAACCCGCCTGAGAGAAAATAGGAAAGGGCCATGGGAAGGGGTTTTAGAAACTAGGCTAATGGGAGCCTGTGGGGAACCCAAGGGGCAGAAAAGGGCCTTAATGAGCTTTTAAAGGGCTTGGATGGGACCCCACGGGAAGGGGGGATATGGAGGAGGCTCTTAGAAGCTTGAAGAAGCTTCTGAAAAACGTGGTGGAACCACGTGGATGAGAGGAGGTGACCGATTTGGTAGTGGCGATGTCTTCTTCCGTCTGCTAGCGGCTTCACGACCCAGTCCCTCGCTCTCTCTTGGCCTGGTGGCGTTATGGCTCCTCCTCGACTCCCCTCGGACTGGCGACGTCACGCTGTTAGCTCCCTTCCTTCCTTACCTTCAAGCCTTCTCCCTCTGTTGGCATGATGACCGCCTGATGGCAGCGAGTTGGTGGCCTCCTACGGCAGCCTCGCGAGCTCCCTTCCTCCACGGTAGTGACCGCTGGCTGAAGTAGAAGCTCTTCCTTCTCCCACACGGCCAGCCTTACGCCCTCCCTCACAGTGCTCACTACAGCGTGATTCGTCTCAATCTCTTCCTTCCTTGGCGTGGGCGGCGTTACGCTCTGCCCCCCCTCTTTGTGCTTACCATAGCCCTGGCTTTTATAGCCAGAGGGAGAGGTACCTCCCTCCCTCCACGCACCATTTTGCATGGCATTCTCCCCCCTGTAAGCTCCAGCAAGGAGCTTATTCACTCTTGCTATTCCCCTCTACTCCAGCCCGATAGTCGGCTGGGGAAAAAGGGAAAAAAGTAAAAAAAAATTCCATAATTCTCAATTTATTATTCTCATGACCTCCTATTAAGAGGAGGTTCATGTGAAGAATGCGTGCTTAGAAATCGGGAATGTCACATTCTCTCCCCCTTGGAGGAATCGAGATGTCCTCATCTCGAGATAAACTGGGATATTGGTGGTTAAGAGTGCCCTCATCTACCCAAGTGGCATCCTCCTCGAGATAATATTTCCACTTGACGAGGTATTCTCTCAGGGTTCTGGATCTTAATTGTCTCTCTCTAACATCTAAGATCCTATTCGGCCTTAGTTCAAGGACTCCTTGACTAGGCATTATAACTTGTTGGTCATCAAGTAAATGGTTAGGATTAGGTATATACTTCTTCAATAGACTGATATGGAATGCATTATGAACCCTTAGGTTCTCAGGGAGTTGCAGTCTATACACATTAGGTCTTAAGAACTTGAGGATCTTGTATGGTCCACAATACCTTGGACTTAGCTTCTTGCAATCTCCTAGGGATAGAGAACTCTTCTTTGGGCATATGTGAATGAAGACCATGTTTCCTTCCACAAATATTCTATCTTGATACTTCAAATCCGCGTATGCCTGCTGTCTATCCTTTGCAGCTTGGATGTCCCAAGAAAGGGAAATCATGAGCTTTGCACAATATCTTCTGCTTAAGTGACTGGTTTGCTGGTATACATGCCTTGTTCTGTAGTAGACAAGTCCATTATCAATGGAAAATTCCTGATACTTAGCTTGCAATTTCTGATTCTACTCCTTAGTAGATATTTCCTTTATCATTGTTTGGTAGGCCAAATCATGGCATACTTCCTCTCTAGCTAGTTCAAGTATAGGGTTGTTGGGCATGGATACTTTCGTAGCTAGAGAACTGGTCGTTAATGGATTCTACAAGATTAGGGAATTTAGGAATGCCTTGCGACTGAGTGCATCGGCAACTACATTCTCCTTTCCTGGTCGGTACTTGATTTCAAAATTGTATTCCTCCAATACTTCAATCCACCGATGTTGTCTCATGTTGAGCTCATTCTAGGTAAAAATCCATTTGAGACTCTTATGATCGGTTACTAGAGTAAACTTGTTACCCAACAGGTAGTGTCTCCAAAGCTTTAGAGCATGGATGACAGCTAGTAATTCCAGATCATGCGTGGCATAATTCTTTCCATGACTCTTCAATTTCCTTGAAGAGTATGTTACTGGATGACCTTCCTGCATAAGTACACACCCCAAGGCAAGAATGCTAGCATCAGTTACTACCTCGAGCTCCCTATTGTGGTCTAGAAGTTTTAGGATCAGTGCTGATACCAAACTTTGCTTCAATCTATCAAAGCTAGTTTGTTCGGTAGTTGACCATGCAATGGACGTTTGCTTCTTCAGTAAGTTTGTCAAAGGTGCTGCAATCAAAGCATAGTTTTTAATGAAGACCCTATACCATCTTGTCAATCCAAGAAAGCTGTGTATTTCTTTGACAGTTGTTGGTATTTGGCCATCCTAGAACATTTTTGACTTAGGCCGGCTCTACTGAGATTGCTTTTGATCAATTTCTTCTGGTATAGACATTCTATAGGGTCTCTTTGCAATTGGCGCAGCTCCTATTACTAGCTTGATCTCATGATCTACTTCTCTTTGAAGCGGAAGTTCTGTTAACTCTTCAGGAATTACATCCATGTATACCTTTAGCCATGAAGGTTCTTTACTAGACTCCTACTTCTAACCTAACTTATTGAGCTTAATTAAGTAGACAGGTAGTCCCTTTCTAACTCCCTTTTTAATCCGAGATGCTTTTAGCGAATTGAATTTTGGCTTTTCAGCCTCTCTTGGAGTTTGTAACCAATTTCCCTTCAGAGTTTGGAAAAGGACTTGGCCCTTTTCACAATGAACGTGGGCATCCTTATATTTAAACCAATCCATTCCGAGTAGACACTCATGGATACCTAGGTTCATGATCCCGAATCTGATCGAAGTCGACTTTTTCTCCTAGTAAGAATTCCATTCATATCAGCATAGCCCTTTCGAGGTACAATTATTTCTTGGGGCGATGGAACAAGTTGATACATTAATTTGAGGAGAATAAGATATTGTTGAATTCAGCTACAGGAACTGAGTAGTAGTACGAATTGGGGTCATCGATTTTCAGGAATGATAGTTCATTGGAAGATTAGGGTATCTTTTCTTTCGATATCCATTCTTCACATGACGCCCCAAAACCTTGATTCGGTCGACAGGGATTCTTTGAATCACTTCTCCGTACACATACTTATTCTGGTTAACCCTTCGACCCCCGACATGTAGGGTCGCGTTTGCGTGAGCCTCAACAAAGACGAACAGCTTCACAATCTTTAAATCCTCCATCCACTTGATTCTCTTCAAGTTAATTTGAAGGTACGCAGGTTGATAGGCAGTTATGTAATAGATCCCTGAAACACCCATCCATCTCTGTTCCACGTACAGAGGCGATGGATTGTAAATGCGGTCTAGGATGTTCATCATCTCAACCCTTTGTCGATAATCCATGGAATGCATCGCGGTCATAAACATGACTCGGAATACTAAGAACCTGTTCCATGCTTCATAATTCTGCAAGACAGCATTGAAAGTAAGGAAATGTTTGGAACAGTAACATTTGCTTTACTTCTTCTTATTAAAATTTCTTAAAAACAAGACTTTTGTTGGTTCGCTTTGATACCAACTGTAAAGTGTCCGCTAGTATCATCCAGGACACGTCTTAGCAGTCCATCGGAAAGGATGTCTAGAAAACTCCACGCGGCACTCCCATGGAATGTTACGGGTTTTGCGATCTAGGTCTTCCCACGTCTGCCACGTAGCAGAAGTATCCTGGCTGTTCCCACTTAGGATCTTTGGGTTTTTCTAATTTGGTCATTAGCTAACAGCAACTAGCGTCAGACCCGAGCGAACTACTTTACGCAGAACGCCAGGTCCGAAGCGGATTCTTGCTGCACTTGGTTCAAGGAGAATGGGAAATGAGAGGGATGCAAGGCTCAACCTCTTTGCCATAAGGCATAGTCCCATTCCGTTCCCCTAAAACAACGTAAATCGGGTAAGATGTAACTCTAGGTCATCGCTCTCGTTATTCGTTTTGATCATGACGATCATCCCGCTGTTCTTCGAGATTTTTGAGAAAAGTTCCCGGCTAACCGGGACCACCCAACTATAGGACGGACCCATGGTCCATCCTCCGCACTTTCCTCAGTTTGTTTTAGTTATGTAATTATCTAACACATTAATTTGACATATAACAATCAGCTTCTTTAATTAATCTTGTTAAGCACTGGTTCCTTCACATAATCTTATCACGTGACATAGAAAAACAATATCAAGCAAGTTCTTTTTTTACATTTCATCATTTTATCTTTGAAATACAAGGAGTTCCGCCTGTAGGCTTGTCCATAATCCTGCCCGAAGGCTATCTAATAATCCATCAGGGATCACTATTCCAAGCTTCCGCTCGTAGACTAGTATGCGGGCCTCGAGATCCAATCCCGAGTCACATTAGCCTCTTGTGCAGGACTCGGAAGGCGAGGGATTTACTGCCAGAGCCCCCCTGGCACCCAAGCGTCCTCCTGCTCCAAGTAGAGCTCAACGGAA